>NC_001144.5:465000-771588 GCF_000146045.2 Saccharomyces cerevisiae S288C
TTGCCCAGTAAAAGCTCTCATGCTCTTGCCAAAACAAAAAAATCCATTTTCAAAATTATTAAATTTCTTTAATGATCCTTCCGCAGGTTCACCTACGGAAACCTTGTTACGACTTTTAGTTCCTCTAAATGACCAAGTTTGTCCAAATTCTCCGCTCTGAGATGGAGTTGCCCCCTTCTCTAAGCAGATCCTGAGGCCTCACTAAGCCATTCAATCGGTACTAGCGACGGGCGGTGTGTACAAAGGGCAGGGACGTAATCAACGCAAGCTGATGACTTGCGCTTACTAGGAATTCCTCGTTGAAGAGCAATAATTACAATGCTCTATCCCCAGCACGACGGAGTTTCACAAGATTACCAAGACCTCTCGGCCAAGGTTAGACTCGCTGGCTCCGTCAGTGTAGCGCGCGTGCGGCCCAGAACGTCTAAGGGCATCACAGACCTGTTATTGCCTCAAACTTCCATCGGCTTGAAACCGATAGTCCCTCTAAGAAGTGGATAACCAGCAAATGCTAGCACCACTATTTAGTAGGTTAAGGTCTCGTTCGTTATCGCAATTAAGCAGACAAATCACTCCACCAACTAAGAACGGCCATGCACCACCACCCACAAAATCAAGAAAGAGCTCTCAATCTGTCAATCCTTATTGTGTCTGGACCTGGTGAGTTTCCCCGTGTTGAGTCAAATTAAGCCGCAGGCTCCACTCCTGGTGGTGCCCTTCCGTCAATTCCTTTAAGTTTCAGCCTTGCGACCATACTCCCCCCAGAACCCAAAGACTTTGATTTCTCGTAAGGTGCCGAGTGGGTCATTAAAAAAACACCACCCGATCCCTAGTCGGCATAGTTTATGGTTAAGACTACGACGGTATCTGATCATCTTCGATCCCCTAACTTTCGTTCTTGATTAATGAAAACGTCCTTGGCAAATGCTTTCGCAGTAGTTAGTCTTCAATAAATCCAAGAATTTCACCTCTGACAATTGAATACTGATGCCCCCGACCGTCCCTATTAATCATTACGATGGTCCTAGAAACCAACAAAATAGAACCAAACGTCCTATTCTATTATTCCATGCTAATATATTCGAGCAATACGCCTGCTTTGAACACTCTAATTTTTTCAAAGTAAAAGTCCTGGTTCGCCAAGAGCCACAAGGACTCAAGGTTAGCCAGAAGGAAAGGCCCCGTTGGAAATCCAGTACACGAAAAAATCGGACCGGCCAACCGGGCCCAAAGTTCAACTACGAGCTTTTTAACTGCAACAACTTTAATATACGCTATTGGAGCTGGAATTACCGCGGCTGCTGGCACCAGACTTGCCCTCCAATTGTTCCTCGTTAAGGTATTTACATTGTACTCATTCCAATTACAAGACCCGAATGGGCCCTGTATCGTTATTTATTGTCACTACCTCCCTGAATTAGGATTGGGTAATTTGCGCGCCTGCTGCCTTCCTTGGATGTGGTAGCCGTTTCTCAGGCTCCCTCTCCGGAATCGAACCCTTATTCCCCGTTACCCGTTGAAACCATGGTAGGCCACTATCCTACCATCGAAAGTTGATAGGGCAGAAATTTGAATGAACCATCGCCAGCACAAGGCCATGCGATTCGAAAAGTTATTATGAATCATCAAAGAGTCCGAAGACATTGATTTTTTATCTAATAAATACATCTCTTCCAAAGGGTCGAGATTTTAAGCATGTATTAGCTCTAGAATTACCACAGTTATACCATGTAGTAAAGGAACTATCAAATAAACGATAACTGATTTAATGAGCCATTCGCAGTTTCACTGTATAAATTGCTTATACTTAGACATGCATGGCTTAATCTTTGAGACAAGCATATGACTACTGGCAGGATCAACCAGATAACTATCTTAAAAGAAGAAGCAACAAGCAGTAAAAAAGAAAGAAACCGAAATCTCTTTTTTTTTTTCCCACCTATTCCCTCTTGCTAGAAGATACTTATTGAGTTTGGAAACAGCTGAAATTCCAGAAAAATTGCTTTTTCAGGTCTCTCTGCTGCCGGAAATGCTCTCTGTTCAAAAAGCTTTTACACTCTTGACCAGCGCACTCCGTCACCATACCATAGCACTCTTTGAGTTTCCTCTAATCAGGTTCCACCAAACAGATACCCCGGTGTTTCACGGAATGGTACGTTTGATATCGCTGATTTGAGAGGAGGTTACACTTGAAGAATCACAGTCTTGCGACCGGCTATTCAACAAGGCATTCCCCCAAGTTTGAATTCTTTGAAATAGATTGCTATTAGCTAGTAATCCACCAAATCCTTCGCTGCTCACCAATGGAATCGCAAGATGCCCACGATGAGACTGTTCAGGTTAAACGCAAAAGAAACACACTCTGGGAATTTCTTCCCAAATTGTATCTCTCAATACGCATCAACCCATGTCAATTAAACACGCTGTATAGAGACTAGGCAGATCTGACGATCACCTAGCGACTCTCTCCACCGTTTGACGAGGCCATTTACAAAAACATAACGAACGACAAGCCTACTCGAATTCGTTTCCAAACTCTTTTCGAACTTGTCTTCAACTGCTTTCGCATGAAGTACCTCCCAACTACTTTTCCTCACACTTGTACTCCATGACTAAACCCCCCCTCCCATTACAAACTAAAATCTTACTTTTATTTTCTTTTGCCCTCTCTGTCGCTCTGCCTTAACTACGTATTTCTCGCCGAGAAAAACTTCAATTTAAGCTATTCTCCAAAAATCTTAGCGTATATTTTTTTTCCAAAGTGACAGGTGCCCCGGGTAACCCAGTTCCTCACTATTTTTTACTGCGGAAGCGGAAGCGGAAAATACGGAAACGCGCGGGAACATACAAAACATACAAAATATACCTTTCTCACACAAGAAATATATGCTACTTGCAAAATATCATACCAAAAAACTTTTCACAACCGAAACCAAAACCAACGGATATCATACATTACACTACCACCATTCAAACTTTACTACTATCCTCCCTTCAGTTTCCCTTTTTCTGCCTTTTTCGGTGACGGAAATACGCTTCAGAGACCCTAAAGGGAAATCCATGCCATAACAGGAAAGTAACATCCCAATGCGGACTATACCACCCCACCACACTCCTACCAATAACGGTAACTATTCTATGTTTTCTTACTCCTATGTCTATTCATCTTTCATCTGACTACCTAATACTATGCAAAAATGTAAAATCATCACACAAAACATAAACAATCAAAATCAGCCATTTCCGCACCTTTTCCTCTGTCCACTTTCAACCGTCCCTCCAAATGTAAAATGGCCTATCGGAATACATTTTCTACATCCTAACTACTATAAAACAACCTTTAGACTTACGTTTGCTACTCTCATGGTCTCAATACTGCCGCCGACATTCTGTCCCACATACTAAATCTCTTCCCGTCATTATCGCCCGCATCCGGTGCCGTAAATGCAAAACAAATACCATCTATGTCTTCCACACCATCATTTTACTATGCCTGCCACCATCCATTTGTCTTTTGCACCATATCTTCATAACCTGTCACCTTGAAACTACCTCTGCATGCCACCTACCGACCAACTTTCATGTTCTGTTTCGACCTACCTCTTGTAAATGACAAATCACCTTTTTCATCGTATGCACCTTATTCTCCACATCACAATGCACTATTGCTTTTGCTTTTTCACCTGTCATATCCTATTGCTATTAGATGAAATATAATAAAAATTGTCCTCCACCCATAACACCTCTCACTCCCACCTACTGAACATGTCTGGACCCTGCCCTCATATCACCTGCGTTTCCGTTAAACTATCGGTTGCGGCCATATCTACCAGAAAGCACCGTTTCCCGTCCGATCAACTGTAGTTAAGCTGGTAAGAGCCTGACCGAGTAGTGTAGTGGGTGACCATACGCGAAACTCAGGTGCTGCAGTTGTTTTTTTTTTCGCGCACGAATACATCACGCAGCCTCGCCTTGACACTGCTCAAGGGATAAGGGGAAGGAGCTGAGATAGAACTGAGTTGGAGCGTTGCAGCGGCACGAGCAGTGAAAAGAGCGAAGAGAAGAGAAGCAGATAAAAGACCAAAGTAGCGATGATACTTCGATGTTTGGAGCGATTTTTCCTATGTGAATATTAGAAATCATATGTTTTGTATCAGCTGAACAGTGAATGATGTGCTCAATACTCAAATTCATCTTTTTGTTTGCTAAAAATAGCTTAACTGGCACATCATGAAAAGGATGTAGAAATTATAGAGTATATTTACTACTAAGAACTATATAAAAACACAGTGTGATGAAAAGTCACTGATCAGGCTTTAACCACCGTAGACGCCAGAAAAAACAGACCTAATCTGATCCATGCCGTAGCCGGAGTACAAACATAATTGTAGCAAAATACGCGATTTTTGAGGGTTTAGGTAGCCAGATCCAATGGCGTACTCTGGGGCATCATCTGGAGGAACTGTACCATCTGCTGTTCTTCTGCTGTGAACAATTGGTATACCATACTCTTCATAAAGTTGTTCGTTTACAATACTACCCGTAGCAGTCCAGGAACCAGCTCCAGAACCCGCCAACACGATACCTTTTGCGCCCAGGTCCTTGACGGCCTTTACTATTAGCTCAGGATTCAAGCCTTGATAGGAGTACAGAATAATGACTTCTGGAATTTCCGAAGGGTCTGTGAGGTTGGAAATGTCAAAAAATTGCCATCCATTTGGCTTGACTGGTGGGTAGTAAAACTCCACGTCATCATTTGAAAAGTAACCTAAATATCCCTGTTCATCCGCTCTGAATGTATCTAAAGAGTTGGCATTCATTTTCGTTGTCCAAAACCCAGAGGCAATACGATCGTTTAGAGTGATCATCGTGCCACGACCCAGTGATTTCTCAGAAGCAGCAATAGACACTGCTTGATATAAATTCATTGGGCCATCAGCAGACGTGGCAGTGGCTGGACGCATAGCGCCTGCGATACATACTGGCTTCTCTGAATTTATGGTCAAATCTAAGAAGAAAGCTGTCTCCTCCATAGTGTCGGTCCCATGAGTGACAACCGCACCAGCGTAGTCATCAGAGGCTAGTGCCTCGGAGATACCGTGATACAATGGGATCAGATGCGTATAGTTTAAAGAATTTGAACCAACGTTAGACACTTGAAGATAGTCCAGATTTGCCTTCTCAGCTAAAGATGGGACGGCTTCTATTAAATCATTTACGGTTAATCCCACGCTATAACCCGCCGTTGTTGCACTTGTCGAACCCTTGGAAGCGATAGTACCGCCGGTACCAAAAATTTTGATTGATGGCAAAGAAGAATTCTTCTCTTCACGAATTTTTAGTAGTGGAGCACCACTGGACATTGCGACAAAGAGAGAAAGTAAAAGGGTATTTAAAGATCTCATAGTTGGAGGTTGGTGAGTACCAGATTGCTTACAAAAGAATAGCGAGCCAACATTTGCTCTGCCTCAGGCCTCTTGGTGCTGCTTGAAGACTCATCTTATATGGCTTTTGTATGTCATGATTTGTTCTTGTACATTATGTGTTGATATTAAACAAATTGATTTTTTTTTTTTTGCGATAGCAAGCAGATAATGAAAGAGACAAGGACTTGGAACATCCGATAAGACTGCGCCGATATCGATCTTACAGTCCTTCCCTTGTGTCATGACTTTCGGAAAAGCATCCTCGTCGACTGGTAGTTTGCTGTCTGTCACGTGCTGAAGGGTCTGATACATTTTTTTAAAGATAAGAGACGGGGTTTACCCTTCGGAGGACTAAGCGAGATCTCCAAGTAAAGATCTCGCTTATCAAGAAAGCAGCCAAGTGTGGAACGTCCTTTTTTTTGGTTTCAAAAAGATATTCAACAGTTTACACTGCAGCTTTAATTGCCTCAAAAGGATATCATGAGGTGATCTAGGGTCAGAAGGGAAAGATTACAGCATCTTGAGTTGAATCACATCTGCAAAAGGTGGTATTATTGACGTTGCTCTTCCTTAATGGAAACTCATGGGGTTTGGAAAGGAGGTGCGGTAATCTATTTTTTTCGAACACAAAACCTAACCTTGAAAAGAAACTGTCCAATTTCATTGAACTTACCTCAGAACGGGCCGGAGTCTTTGCTTTCAGTCTAACATGGTCTAATTTCTTCGAAAAGCTTCATTTAATTGTTAGACTGTGGTTTTACAAGGAAAAAACCAGTGCTATACTGAAGCGATACCCAGAACTAATTACCTTGTGTGACGATTCGGCTCAGCGAAACGGACATGGTAAAATTGGGAATTTGAAAGCAGGCAGCAGCCTTGTACAGCGACATGACGATAGGTTTAGAATCCCCATCACGTACGAGTTGAAGAATTCTACGAAGGCTCTATGCGTTATTCCTCTATCGGTATAAAGTGTAGCGTTGTAGGGGGGATATTGGTGGTTTAGTTGAATTTGCGCAACGAAATTATAGAACTCATAAAAGTTCAATTCAATACTTGAAACCCTTAACGTTGGTTCGACCATCAATTGTTTGGACATAATAGTTTTATTCTGCGGCCGATTTCAAAATTTAGTAAATCAAATGTTGAAGCATCACCAGTAGGATGACCACTCCCATGACAAAACTCCGTCCCAAAGATAGCTTGATCATCCTAAGCGGGTCGCATTTTACTATCCCCAGTTCCGAAGAATAACAAGGCTCAATGCATATGCTGTTTATCGTGCTCACAAGGCGGTATGACGTTTTTAGCAATGTAATTATATTAAAAAGATCTTCAGTCACTATGAGTGGTTGATTGCCCCATAGAGAGCTATAAGCCGACGTGAAAGCTGCTGGTTCCAGCTTGGCTCATGTCGTCACCAGTCACTAGTCACTTGGTCGCATTCATTGCTACTCATCTGCGAGTGAGCATATTTGAGATCTGACTTGCCAAGGGATTAGAATCACGTAAGACTCTTGATCCTTAGAAGATATTTCTGACAAAGAACCACCTAAGCCATGCAAGTTTTTTTTTTCATTTGGTGGCGAAACAAAGGTGATGAAAGTTTCTTCTTGTACAAACGCCAATCCCGATAGGTGAGACAATTCTTGAAGTAATGGACCTCTGAGTAAGCATATCAGTCGAATGAAGTTCCAATATGCGTTGGCCAAGGAACAGCTAGGCAGCAACTCGCGCAGTGGCGTCAAAAAACTAATAAGTAAACACCACTGGCTTCCGGAATACTATTTCTCTGATCTCTCATTTTCTGTTGTACAGCAGTGGGACAGTAGAGCCATTGAAAAAACTACAATCATATCTTGTATGCGGCCCGCAAACCAAGAGATTTATCCTTTGAGACATTGTGAGACCCTCCGTTCGCAACCGTGCTCTCTGTTTTCATCACTATATGCACGCTCTTTCCAAAGCTCCTGCACTTTGCACGTGGCGGAGCCATCGCCCGGCTTCCATATGTACGGCTGCCACACCTAACTATTTCGGTTGCGGCCATATCTACCAGAAAGCACCGTTTCCCGTCCGATCAACTGTAGTTAAGCTGGTAAGAGCCTGACCGAGTAGTGTAGTGGGTGACCATACGCGAAACTCAGGTGCTGCAGTTGTTTTTTTTTTCGCGCACGAATACATCACGCAGCCTCGCCTTGACACTGCTCAAGGGATAAGGGGAAGGAGCTGAGATAGAACTGAGTTGGAGCGTTGCAGCGGCACGAGCAGTGAAAAGAGCGAAGAGAAGAGAAGCAGATAAAAGACCAAAGTAGCGATGATACTTCGATGTTTGGAGCGATTTTTCCTATGTGAATATTAGAAATCATATGTTTTGTATCAGCTGAACAGTGAATGATGTGCTCAATACTCAAATTCATCTTTTTGTTTGCTAAAAATAGCTTAACTGGCACATCATGAAAAGGATGTAGAAATTATAGAGTATATTTACTACTAAGAACTATATAAAAACACAGTGTGATGAAAAGTCACTGATCAGGCTTTAACCACCGTAGACGCCAGAAAAAACAGACCTAATCTGATCCATGCCGTAGCCGGAGTACAAACATAATTGTAGCAAAATACGCGATTTTTGAGGGTTTAGGTAGCCAGATCCAATGGCGTACTCTGGGGCATCATCTGGAGGAACTGTACCATCTGCTGTTCTTCTGCTGTGAACAATTGGTATACCATACTCTTCATAAAGTTGTTCGTTTACAATACTACCCGTAGCAGTCCAGGAACCAGCTCCAGAACCCGCCAACACGATACCTTTTGCGCCCAGGTCCTTGACGGCCTTTACTATTAGCTCAGGATTCAAGCCTTGATAGGAGTACAGAATAATGACTTCTGGAATTTCCGAAGGGTCTGTGAGGTTGGAAATGTCAAAAAATTGCCATCCATTTGGCTTGACTGGTGGGTAGTAAAACTCCACGTCATCATTTGAAAAGTAACCTAAATATCCCTGTTCATCCGCTCTGAATGTATCTAAAGAGTTGGCATTCATTTTCGTTGTCCAAAACCCAGAGGCAATACGATCGTTTAGAGTGATCATCGTGCCACGACCCAGTGATTTCTCAGAAGCAGCAATAGACACTGCTTGATATAAATTCATTGGGCCATCAGCAGACGTGGCAGTGGCTGGACGCATAGCGCCTGCGATACATACTGGCTTCTCTGAATTTATGGTCAAATCTAAGAAGAAAGCTGTCTCCTCCATAGTGTCGGTCCCATGAGTGACAACCGCACCAGCGTAGTCATCAGAGGCTAGTGCCTCGGAGATACCGTGATACAATGGGATCAGATGCGTATAGTTTAAAGAATTTGAACCAACGTTAGACACTTGAAGATAGTCCAGATTTGCCTTCTCAGCTAAAGATGGGACGGCTTCTATTAAATCATTTACGGTTAATCCCACGCTATAACCCGCCGTTGTTGCACTTGTCGAACCCTTGGAAGCGATAGTACCGCCGGTACCAAAAATTTTGATTGATGGCAAAGAAGAATTCTTCTCTTCACGAATTTTTAGTAGTGGAGCACCACTGGACATTGCGACAAAGAGAGAAAGTAAAAGGGTATTTAAAGATCTCATAGTTGGAGGTTGGTGAGTACCAGATTGCTTACAAAAGAATAGCGAGCCAACATTTGCTCTGCCTCAGGCCTCTTGGTGCTGCTTGAAGACTCATCTTATATGGCTTTTGTATGTCATGATTTGTTCTTGTACATTATGTGTTGATATTAAACAAATTGATTTTTTTTTTTTTGCGATAGCAAGCAGATAATGAAAGAGACAAGGACTTGGAACATCCGATAAGACTGCGCCGATATCGATCTTACAGTCCTTCCCTTGTGTCATGACTTTCGGAAAAGCATCCTCGTCGACTGGTAGTTTGCTGTCTGTCACGTGCTGAAGGGTCTGATACATTTTTTTAAAGATAAGAGACGGGGTTTACCTTCGGAGGACTAAGCGAGATCTCCAAGTAAAGATCTCGCTTATCAAGAAAGCAGCCAAGTGTGGAACGTCCTTTTTTTTGGTTTCAAAAAGATATTCAACAGTTTACACTGCAGCTTTAATTGCCTCAAAAGGATATCATGAGGTGATCTAGGGTCAGAAGGGAAAGATTACAGCATCTTGAGTTGAATCACATCTGCAAAAGGTGGTATTATTGACGTTGCTCTTCCTTAATGGAAACTCATGGGGTTTGGAAAGGAGGTGCGGTAATCTATTTTTTTCGAACACAAAACCTAACCTTGAAAAGAAACTGTCCAATTTCATTGAACTTACCTCAGAACGGGCCGGAGTCTTTGCTTTCAGTCTAACATGGTCTAATTTCTTCGAAAAGCTTCATTTAATTGTTAGACTGTGGTTTTACAAGGAAAAAACCAGTGCTATACTGAAGCGATACCCAGAACTAATTACCTTGTGTGACGATTCGGCTCAGCGAAACGGACATGGTAAAATTGGGAATTTGAAAGCAGGCAGCAGCCTTGTACAGCGACATGACGATAGGTTTAGAATCCCCATCACGTACGAGTTGAAGAATTCTACGAAGGCTCTATGCGTTATTCCTCTATCGGTATAAAGTGTAGCGTTGTAGGGGGGATATTGGTGGTTTAGTTGAATTTGCGCAACGAAATTATAGAACTCATAAAAGTTCAATTCAATACTTGAAACCCTTAACGTTGGTTCGACCATCAATTGTTTGGACATAATAGTTTTATTCTGCGGCCGATTTCAAAATTTAGTAAATCAAATGTTGAAGCATCACCAGTAGGATGACCACTCCCATGACAAAACTCCGTCCCAAAGATAGCTTGATCATCCTAAGCGGGTCGCATTTTACTATCCCCAGTTCCGAAGAATAACAAGGCTCAATGCATATGCTGTTTATCGTGCTCACAAGGCGGTATGACGTTTTTAGCAATGTAATTATATTAAAAAGATCTTCAGTCACTATGAGTGGTTGATTGCCCCATAGAGAGCTATAAGCCGACGTGAAAGCTGCTGGTTCCAGCTTGGCTCATGTCGTCACCAGTCACTAGTCACTTGGTCGCATTCATTGCTACTCATCTGCGAGTGAGCATATTTGAGATCTGACTTGCCAAGGGATTAGAATCACGTAAGACTCTTGATCCTTAGAAGATATTTCTGACAAAGAACCACCTAAGCCATGCAAGTTTTTTTTTTCATTTGGTGGCGAAACAAAGGTGATGAAAGTTTCTTCTTGTACAAACGCCAAGCCCGATAGGTGAGACAATTCTTGAAGTAATGGACCTCTGAGTAAGCATATCAGTCGAATGAAGTTCCAATATGCGTTGGCCAAGGAACAGCTAGGCAGCAACTCGCGCAGTGGCGTCAAAAAACTAATAAGTAAACACCACTGGCTTCCGGAATACTATTTCTCTGATCTCTCATTTTCTGTTGTACAGCAGTGGGACAGTAGAGCCATTGAAAAAACTACAATCATATCTTGTATGCGGCCCGCAAACCAAGAGATTTATCCTTTGTGAGAAATGGGTGAATGTTGAGATAATTGTTGGGATTCCATTGTTGATAAAGGCTATAATATTAGGTATACAGAATATACTAGAAGTTCTCCTCGAGGATATAGGAATCCTCAAAATGGAATCTATATTTCTACATACTAATATTACGATTATTCCTCATTCCGTTTTATATGTTTATATTCATTGATCCTATTACATTATCAATCCTTGCGTTTCAGCTTCCACTAATTTAGATGACTATTTCTCATCATTTGCGTCATCTTCTAACACCGTATATGATAATATACTAGTAATGTAAATACTAGTTAGTAGATGATAGTTGATTTCTATTCCAACATACCACCCATAATGTAATAGATCTAATGAATCCATTTGTTAGTTAATAGTTTAAATGTTTTTATCGGAAGAGGTTTTGTCATCACATCAGCAATGTTCTTCTTGGTCTCGATGTAGTATACGTATAAATTATTACCTGATACTTCATCTCTAAGTCTCATTGCCTTTGTGCCAAAAAATCTGTTTCTAAATTTCTCTTCATTTGTAGACTTAATTATACTGATCGTTGATCTACTATCAGTAAGTAAGCCTTTAATAATTGGTTTCTTGTTAAGTTCTTGTATCAGGTAACTTAGATTATTTAATAATGGGACAGATTCACTTATCGCGTGTATTTCTGCTTCCGTAGTTGAAGTACATGTTAATGAAGCCTTGGTGGACTTTCCTCCAATTACCTTTCCATTAAGTAAATATATGTTGCCAATTTGTGATTTATAATACGGTTGGTTGCCATACGAAGCATCACTTATTGCGACTAGTTTATTATCTGGCTCGGTAGGTTTGTTTTTGTGCCATATCAGTTGTTTATCTCTAGTGTCCCACATGAATTGTATCAACTCATATGTCATGTCTAAAACTTGCCTAGAGGGGAATAGTATATGTTGAGCAAGTGTGTTGATGTAGTATAGTAAGTCAAATCTAAATTTATATCCAACATATGAAGCTAGACCAATCAACTTTTGCATTTCATGTACCTTCTCTTTGTATTCATCTTCATCTATTTCTAGTTCATCCTGGTCTATATAAAGACCTGGTTGACCTGGAGCGCTAAGTTTTCTTCCTTTTGGATTCAAAGGTACGTTTAATTTGGGTATTTTCTCAGTTAATGAGTTTTCCATACCTAATTTCATGTATTTACCTCTTTGATATTTGATTTCTAAGCCAAGTATGTCGTACTGAATTTCGTTATCACTTTCACCCAGATTTATTATCTTTGTATCGTATTGTTTCTTGAGTGTTGTTATGATTTTCTTATTTGCATTTAAGTCTTTGCTGAATAAAATCATGTCGTCAACAAATAAACATATTGTTACTTGACTATTCTTAAATACGCATGACCATCCACGAACTTCTTCCATACCACACTGTTTTATCAGGTATGATTTGATAGTTTCGTACCAGTTCGCTCCACTTTGTTTCAATCCATAAAGTGATTTCTTCAAACGTATCAACTTATCATTCATTCCTAAATGTGGTGGAGGTCTTATGTATAATTCTTCTTTGATGTCTGCATACAAATATGCCGAAGATATGTCTAATTGTGTAATATAGTAGTTATTGTCTAATGCAAGTGACAGGGATGTCATTAATGCATAGTGATGTACGGTATTGGATTGCATGCCTGAGTCGTAAGTGTCAGGATGCTGAATATCACCTCTTGCAACAAATCTAGCTTTATGAGTACCGTCACGTTTCTTGTTGAAGATAAACATTGAGTTTATTACTCTTTTAGGGTCTATTTCTTTTCTGTCATAATATTCGTCAGTGTCCCAAGTTTTCATCTTCAACAGTTGATTGACTTCTTTGTGGTATGCCTCGATATATTTTTCTTTTTCTTTAATATCTTTATTATAGGTGATTGCCTCATCGTATCGTAAGGTTGTCCGTATTGGTTTGATTGATTTTACTGCTTTTACAGCTGCAATCAGGTGAATTCGTTTCTTCGATCTCGGAGGTTCTAAACTACGCATATTCTTAGTATTCCATGTGTCTCGTGATACCTTAATTTCAGTTTCATTATCTTCTAATGATCTTTTCTTACTGTTGATAGTAGTATAGGCATTAGAGTCACCAATACCACCCAAACTGGAATTAGTTTGACGAGAATTTATCGGTGGGAGTTCTTTAAATGGGTCAGGGAATTCGGTAGGAGATTCTGGAGGTAGATCAGGGAGTGGGAGATCAGCGATGATAGATTCCTCGGTATTCTGTTCAGAAACAGTAGTTGGCGTTTTGATAGGAACAATATTGTGCGATGAATTATTTTCCGGTGGAGAAGCATCGATTGAAGGTGAACGGTGTATAATCCTTTTCTCAGTCTCTTGGTCACTTATCTGCGGAACAGTTTTGTTGTTGGTACCACCCGTACTGGATATTGGTACGTTTGTATGATTAGTCTCATTTTCACTGTACGAGTCTGAGTGTCTGAAATCTTTAGATTTACTGGCGTGCGACGACTCATGTGTGTTAGATTGGGACATGGGAGCAAGTAAAGGAACATTTAATTTATGCATACCACCCGAACCGGTACTCTCGATATTGGAAATTTGGGGGGTGCTAGATCTCTTCTTTGATGGAAGAATATTAGATTCAGATATGTTGGGGTCAACTTCTCTGGGTGCGCGAATATTGGTTTTAGAAACACGTTTCGAATCTTCAGTATGAGTTGACGGAGGTGTGGAATCGGTTGGACTCACAGCTTTTGAAAGGACATTTCTCGGTTGCTCAGGATGTAGTTCAATGTCGGATTGGAAGTCATGGTCAGATTCTATGTTAAGATCATTGGATTCTTGGATCTCATTTGACGCAATGAACGAATGATATGAAGCAGTTAAACGGTTTAAGTCTTCATCGAAAGTGAGTGCGTCGTAATTGAATTGATCTAATCTGGATTCCTTGCCCTGAAGAATAACATAGTTAGTTGTATCTACTGTCTTCTTTAAGGATGGAAGATAGATGATATATCCATAAGAGTTTCGAGACGGATGTAGAGCGTAGCCTGGGATGCCACGAGGATGTATTTTGGAGTTAGGGTTGTGATCATTGACGATAACAGGTTGACCGAAAGGTAACAAAGTACTGATATCAAGTCCTGCCAAGCCAGCATGTTGTCTTGCAGATTTTTTGCTTTTAGGTGAAGCTAGTGAATTTCTCACAATAGTAGAAAATTCGATTGCAGAGAACCATAAATGGTTCGGTAAACCACTACATTGCAGTTGAGTACGGCAGTCATCTAATAAGGTACGGTTGAGCCGTTCAGCGACTCCATGTGCTCGGGAATCCGCTGTGGTTGTATAGCATGGAGTTATACCATTTTTTTCAAGGAATTTATGGAGAGTTCTGTTAGTATACTCAGAACCACGGTCCATTTGTATAACCAAGACACTGGCCTGAAACTGGTTCTTAATAAAAGCTAGTATCGTAGTAAAAACATCGAGGATAGAGTCCTCGCGACGGTCGTGTAATGGATAAACCCAACGGAATTTTGTTGTCTCATCAGTAAATGAGATGAAATAGGATGGTGCACTATTTGGTAGGTTGTGAACTGGACCAAATATGTCAGTATGTAGGTATTGAAAGGGTTCGTATGAATTTTGGTATTTTAGTCGTGAACCTTTGATATGTCTGTGTTTGGTGCTTTTGCCGATTAAACAATCAGGACATTGATAGTCAATAGCACTAGACCAGTCGACATCTGATTCGTTAAAATACGTGATGGTGTTATTTTTAAGTGAGTATCGAATTGTCGGTGCATTGGCATGCGCAAGCATTCGATGAATGAAAGGATAAGGATATTTGCGTGTACTTTCACTTGTATGGACATTATTGATGGTGGGTACGGAGATATTTGATGGAAGCAAGTACTTTTTAGATACCCAGTAAAAGTCTCCATATTTTACGATAGGTGCAAGTACAGTGCCGTCAGATCGTTCTAAGACGTTTTTGGTAAAGCATGCTGTGATATCTACTGCAGCCAATTCATTCAAACTGAGTAAGTCATAGGCTATGTTAGGAGTGTGCAATACCTTTATTGATGTTTTGGTGTTGTCCTGGAAGTGAAATTGTAGGTCACCAATAGCGTTAATTGGTATATTTCTTTTTTGAGCATCAACTACGTTTATGTCAGGATTAGATGATGCTGAGTGTATGTGATGAGCAGATCTTATAAGGGTTCGTGATGCTCCTGAATCGAGAAGGAGGTGTCCAGGGAGTTCATCATCAGAATGATTAGTGTGATTTACCGTAGATTCAGTAAGTTCCTGGCCTAAGGTGAAGGTCGTGCTTATTGTTCAATTGAATCGGTTCAGTAGTTGATTTACTGATGGAATCGTTGTCCGTGCTGGGAGAGTTATTAGATGTGGATACATTGTGAGCCCTGGCTGTTTTCGATTTCGAATTATTTGTTTTTTGAGGATTCCGAGCTATAACTTTGGGTTTGGTTGTATTCGTATAGCTGCGAGAATCATTCTTCTCATCACTCAGATTTCTCCTGTAATTAGGTTTGCTGTTTCTCGATCCCTGTTGTTCTTCATAAATAGCATGGATATCTAAGAACAGTTCAGCGACTGTCATATTTAGATGTCGATGACGTGTGTAGCGTAAAAATTTATATTCGCCAGATAGACCTCTCATAATTAATTGGCATGCGACCTTGTTATTGATATGAATGCCATTATTGTTCAGTCTGTCGATAATGTTTGTGACTTTTGTTTCAAATGCATCTGCAGGTGTACTGCCATTATATTGCAAATTTGCCAGGGTCACAATGTCGTTTGCCTCTTGGGTATCAGATTGCATTTTTTCAATACTTTTGGAAAGAATTTTCATGATATCCGTATAATCAACGGATAGGATGTCTTTGACCCAGGTAGGTAGGAATTGAGAGGGAGCAAATATTTGAAAAGTGTTATACAAGAAGGTGAGTTCATCATCAGTGATCTGACGTACGGGTTTTCCGTTTACTGTCGGAATAATACCACCGAGATTCGAGTTTTGTAAAAATTTGATGTATGTTTTAACCCAATTTGGAAAGTCATTAGGTGAGGTTAACATTGGTGGTGGTCTGACATATTTTTTAGTGGATGTCATATCAGAGTCCGCTGAGGATGAATCAGTAAATGTATTACCTGACTCAGGTGATGGAGTGCTCAGAGGCGTTCCAACTGATGATGGATACTGCGGAAACTGTGATTGTGGCCCAGGTGGAAAGTACATAGGCGACATTTGATAAGGTGTATACGGAATCATAGATGGGTGTCCGTAAAATGACCAACCAGATGGATTGGCTTGGTTTTGGGTCATCATGCACTGCTGTGGGTACGGCCCATTCTGTGGAGGTGGTACTGAAGCAGGTTGAGGAGAGGCATGATGGGGGTTCTCTGGAACAGCTGATGAAGCAGGTGTTGTTGTCTGTTGAGAGTTAGCCTTAGTGGAAGCCTTCTCACATTCTTCTGTTTTGGAAGCTGAAACGTCTAACGGATCTTGATTTGTGTGGACTTCCTTAGAAGTAACCGAAGCACAGGCGCTACCATGAGAAATGGGTGAATGTTGAGATAATTGTTGGGATTCCATTGTTGATAAAGGCTATAATATTAGGTATACAGAATATACTAGAAGTTCTCCTCGAGGATATAGGAATCCTCAAAATGGAATCTATATTTCTACATACTAATATTACGATTATTCCTCATTCCGTTTTATATGTTTATATTCATTGATCCTATTACATTATCAATCCTTGCGTTTCAGCTTCCACTAATTTAGATGACTATTTCTCATCATTTGCGTCATCTTCTAACACCGTATATGATAATATACTAGTAATGTAAATACTAGTTAGTAGATGATAGTTGATTTCTATTCCAACACTTTGAGACATTGTGAGACCCTCCGTTCGCAACCGTGCTCTCTGTTTTCATCACTATATGCACGCTCTTTCCAAAGCTCCTGCACTTTGCACGTGGCGGAGCCATCGCCCGGCTTCCATATGTACGGCTGCCACACCTAACTATTTCGGTTGCGGCCATATCTACCAGAAAGCACCGTTTCCCGTCCGATCAACTGTAGTTAAGCTGGTAAGAGCCTGACCGAGTAGTGTAGTGGGTGACCATACGCGAAACTCAGGTGCTGCAGTTGTTTTTTTTTTCGCGCACGAATACATCACGCAGCCTCGCCTTGACACTGCTCAAGGGATAAGGGGAAGGAGCTGAGATAGAACTGAGTTGGAGCGTTGCAGCGGCACGAGCAGTGAAAAGAGCGAAGAGAAGAGAAGCAGATAAAAGACCAAAGTAGCGATGATACTTCGATGTTTGGAGCGATTTTTCCTATGTGAATATTAGAAATCATATGTTTTGTATCAGCTGAACAGTGAATGATGTGCTCAATACTCAAATTCATCTTTTTGTTTGCTAAAAATAGCTTAACTGGCACATCATGAAAAGGATGTAGAAATTATAGAGTATATTTACTACTAAGAACTATATAAAAACACAGTGTGATGAAAAGTCACTGATCAGGCTTTAACCACCGTAGACGCCAGAAAAAACAGACCTAATCTGATCCATGCCGTAGCCGGAGTACAAACATAATTGTAGCAAAATACGCGATTTTTGAGGGTTTAGGTAGCCAGATCCAATGGCGTACTCTGGGGCATCATCTGGAGGAACTGTACCATCTGCTGTTCTTCTGCTGTGAACAATTGGTATACCATACTCTTCATAAAGTTGTTCGTTTACAATACTACCCGTAGCAGTCCAGGAACCAGCTCCAGAACCCGCCAACACGATACCTTTTGCGCCCAGGTCCTTGACGGCCTTTACTATTAGCTCAGGATTCAAGCCTTGATAGGAGTACAGAATAATGACTTCTGGAATTTCCGAAGGGTCTGTGAGGTTGGAAATGTCAAAAAATTGCCATCCATTTGGCTTGACTGGTGGGTAGTAAAACTCCACGTCATCATTTGAAAAGTAACCTAAATATCCCTGTTCATCCGCTCTGAATGTATCTAAAGAGTTGGCATTCATTTTCGTTGTCCAAAACCCAGAGGCAATACGATCGTTTAGAGTGATCATCGTGCCACGACCCAGTGATTTCTCAGAAGCAGCAATAGACACTGCTTGATATAAATTCATTGGGCCATCAGCAGACGTGGCAGTGGCTGGACGCATAGCGCCTGCGATACATACTGGCTTCTCTGAATTTATGGTCAAATCTAAGAAGAAAGCTGTCTCCTCCATAGTGTCGGTCCCATGAGTGACAACCGCACCAGCGTAGTCATCAGAGGCTAGTGCCTCGGAGATACCGTGATACAATGGGATCAGATGCGTATAGTTTAAAGAATTTGAACCAACGTTAGACACTTGAAGATAGTCCAGATTTGCCTTCTCAGCTAAAGATGGGACGGCTTCTATTAAATCATTTACGGTTAATCCCACGCTATAACCCGCCGTTGTTGCACTTGTCGAACCCTTGGAAGCGATAGTACCGCCGGTACCAAAAATTTTGATTGATGGCAAAGAAGAATTCTTCTCTTCACGAATTTTTAGTAGTGGAGCACCACTGGACATTGCGACAAAGAGAGAAAGTAAAAGGGTATTTAAAGATCTCATAGTTGGAGGTTGGTGAGTACCAGATTGCTTACAAAAGAATAGCGAGCCAACATTTGCTCTGCCTCAGGCCTCTTGGTGCTGCTTGAAGACTCATCTTATATGGCTTTTGTATGTCATGATTTGTTCTTGTACATTATGTGTTGATATTAAACAAATTGATTTTTTTTTTTTTGCGATAGCAAGCAGATAATGAAAGAGACAAGGACTTGGAACATCCGATAAGACTGCGCCGATATCGATCTTACAGTCCTTCCCTTGTGTCATGACTTTCGGAAAAGCATCCTCGTCGACTGGTAGTTTGCTGTCTGTCACGTGCTGAAGGGTCTGATACATTTTTTTAAAGATAAGAGACGGGGTTTACCCTTCGGAGGACTAAGCGAGATCTCCAAGTAAAGATCTCGCTTATCAAGAAAGCAGCCAAGTGTGGAACGTCCTTTTTTTTGGTTTCAAAAAGATATTCAACAGTTTACACTGCAGCTTTAATTGCCTCAAAAGGATATCATGAGGTGATCTAGGGTCAGAAGGGAAAGATTACAGCATCTTGAGTTGAATCACATCTGCAAAAGGTGGTATTATTGACGTTGCTCTTCCTTAATGGAAACTCATGGGGTTTGGAAAGGAGGTGCGGTAATCTATTTTTTTCGAACACAAAACCTAACCTTGAAAAGAAACTGTCCAATTTCATTGAACTTACCTCAGAACGGGCCGGAGTCTTTGCTTTCAGTCTAACATGGTCTAATTTCTTCGAAAAGCTTCATTTAATTGTTAGACTGTGGTTTTACAAGGAAAAAACCAGTGCTATACTGAAGCGATACCCAGAACTAATTACCTTGTGTGACGATTCGGCTCAGCGAAACGGACATGGTAAAATTGGGAATTTGAAAGCAGGCAGCAGCCTTGTACAGCGACATGACGATAGGTTTAGAATCCCCATCACGTACGAGTTGAAGAATTCTACGAAGGCTCTATGCGTTATTCCTCTATCGGTATAAAGTGTAGCGTTGTAGGGGGGATATTGGTGGTTTAGTTGAATTTGCGCAACGAAATTATAGAACTCATAAAAGTTCAATTCAATACTTGAAACCCTTAACGTTGGTTCGACCATCAATTGTTTGGACATAATAGTTTTATTCTGCGGCCGATTTCAAAATTTAGTAAATCAAATGTTGAAGCATCACCAGTAGGATGACCACTCCCATGACAAAACTCCGTCCCAAAGATAGCTTGATCATCCTAAGCGGGTCGCATTTTACTATCCCCAGTTCCGAAGAATAACAAGGCTCAATGCATATGCTGTTTATCGTGCTCACAAGGCGGTATGACGTTTTTAGCAATGTAATTATATTAAAAAGATCTTCAGTCACTATGAGTGGTTGATTGCCCCATAGAGAGCTATAAGCCGACGTGAAAGCTGCTGGTTCCAGCTTGGCTCATGTCGTCACCAGTCACTAGTCACTTGGTCGCATTCATTGCTACTCATCTGCGAGTGAGCATATTTGAGATCTGACTTGCCAAGGGATTAGAATCACGTAAGACTCTTGATCCTTAGAAGATATTTCTGACAAAGAACCACCTAAGCCATGCAAGTTTTTTTTTTCATTTGGTGGCGAAACAAAGGTGATGAAAGTTTCTTCTTGTACAAACGCCAAGCCCGATAGGTGAGACAATTCTTGAAGTAATGGACCTCTGAGTAAGCATATCAGTCGAATGAAGTTCCAATATGCGTTGGCCAAGGAACAGCTAGGCAGCAACTCGCGCAGTGGCGTCAAAAAACTAATAAGTAAACACCACTGGCTTCCGGAATACTATTTCTCTGATCTCTCATTTTCTGTTGTACAGCAGTGGGACAGTAGAGCCATTGAAAAAACTACAATCATATCTTGTATGCGGCCCGCAAACCAAGAGATTTATCCTTTGAGACATTGTGAGACCCTCCGTTCGCAACCGTGCTCTCTGTTTTCATCACTATATGCACGCTCTTTCCAAAGCTCCTGCACTTTGCACGTGGCGGAGCCATCGCCCGGCTTCCATATGTACGGCTGCCACACCTAACTATTTCGGTTGCGGCCATATCTACCAGAAAGCACCGTTTCCCGTCCGATCAACTGTAGTTAAGCTGGTAAGAGCCTGACCGAGTAGTGTAGTGGGTGACCATACGCGAAACTCAGGTGCTGCAGTTGTTTTTTTTTTCGCGCACGAATACATCACGCAGCCTCGCCTTGACACTGCTCAAGGGATAAGGGGAAGGAGCTGAGATAGAACTGAGTTGGAGCGTTGCAGCGGCACGAGCAGTGAAAAGAGCGAAGAGAAGAGAAGCAGATAAAAGACCAAAGTAGCGATGATACTTCGATGTTTGGAGCGATTTTTCCTATGTGAATATTAGAAATCATATGTTTTGTATCAGCTGAACAGTGAATGATGTGCTCAATACTCAAATTCATCTTTTTGTTTGCTAAAAATAGCTTAACTGGCACATCATGAAAAGGATGTAGAAATTATAGAGTATATTTACTACTAAGAACTATATAAAAACACAGTGTGATGAAAAGTCACTGATCAGGCTTTAACCACCGTAGACGCCAGAAAAAACAGACCTAATCTGATCCATGCCGTAGCCGGAGTACAAACATAATTGTAGCAAAATACGCGATTTTTGAGGGTTTAGGTAGCCAGATCCAATGGCGTACTCTGGGGCATCATCTGGAGGAACTGTACCATCTGCTGTTCTTCTGCTGTGAACAATTGGTATACCATACTCTTCATAAAGTTGTTCGTTTACAATACTACCCGTAGCAGTCCAGGAACCAGCTCCAGAACCCGCCAACACGATACCTTTTGCGCCCAGGTCCTTGACGGCCTTTACTATTAGCTCAGGATTCAAGCCTTGATAGGAGTACAGAATAATGACTTCTGGAATTTCCGAAGGGTCTGTGAGGTTGGAAATGTCAAAAAATTGCCATCCATTTGGCTTGACTGGTGGGTAGTAAAACTCCACGTCATCATTTGAAAAGTAACCTAAATATCCCTGTTCATCCGCTCTGAATGTATCTAAAGAGTTGGCATTCATTTTCGTTGTCCAAAACCCAGAGGCAATACGATCGTTTAGAGTGATCATCGTGCCACGACCCAGTGATTTCTCAGAAGCAGCAATAGACACTGCTTGATATAAATTCATTGGGCCATCAGCAGACGTGGCAGTGGCTGGACGCATAGCGCCTGCGATACATACTGGCTTCTCTGAATTTATGGTCAAATCTAAGAAGAAAGCTGTCTCCTCCATAGTGTCGGTCCCATGAGTGACAACCGCACCAGCGTAGTCATCAGAGGCTAGTGCCTCGGAGATACCGTGATACAATGGGATCAGATGCGTATAGTTTAAAGAATTTGAACCAACGTTAGACACTTGAAGATAGTCCAGATTTGCCTTCTCAGCTAAAGATGGGACGGCTTCTATTAAATCATTTACGGTTAATCCCACGCTATAACCCGCCGTTGTTGCACTTGTCGAACCCTTGGAAGCGATAGTACCGCCGGTACCAAAAATTTTGATTGATGGCAAAGAAGAATTCTTCTCTTCACGAATTTTTAGTAGTGGAGCACCACTGGACATTGCGACAAAGAGAGAAAGTAAAAGGGTATTTAAAGATCTCATAGTTGGAGGTTGGTGAGTACCAGATTGCTTACAAAAGAATAGCGAGCCAACATTTGCTCTGCCTCAGGCCTCTTGGTGCTGCTTGAAGACTCATCTTATATGGCTTTTGTATGTCATGATTTGTTCTTGTACATTATGTGTTGATATTAAACAAATTGATTTTTTTTTTTTTGCGATAGCAAGCAGATAATGAAAGAGACAAGGACTTGGAACATCCGATAAGACTGCGCCGATATCGATCTTACAGTCCTTCCCTTGTGTCATGACTTTCGGAAAAGCATCCTCGTCGACTGGTAGTTTGCTGTCTGTCACGTGCTGAAGGGTCTGATACATTTTTTTAAAGATAAGAGACGGGGTTTACCCTTCGGAGGACTAAGCGAGATCTCCAAGTAAAGATCTCGCTTATCAAGAAAGCAGCCAAGTGTGGAACGTCCTTTTTTTTGGTTTCAAAAAGATATTCAACAGTTTACACTGCAGCTTTAATTGCCTCAAAAGGATATCATGAGGTGATCTAGGGTCAGAAGGGAAAGATTACAGCATCTTGAGTTGAATCACATCTGCAAAAGGTGGTATTATTGACGTTGCTCTTCCTTAATGGAAACTCATGGGGTTTGGAAAGGAGGTGCGGTAATCTATTTTTTTCGAACACAAAACCTAACCTTGAAAAGAAACTGTCCAATTTCATTGAACTTACCTCAGAACGGGCCGGAGTCTTTGCTTTCAGTCTAACATGGTCTAATTTCTTCGAAAAGCTTCATTTAATTGTTAGACTGTGGTTTTACAAGGAAAAAACCAGTGCTATACTGAAGCGATACCCAGAACTAATTACCTTGTGTGACGATTCGGCTCAGCGAAACGGACATGGTAAAATTGGGAATTTGAAAGCAGGCAGCAGCCTTGTACAGCGACATGACGATAGGTTTAGAATCCCCATCACGTACGAGTTGAAGAATTCTACGAAGGCTCTATGCGTTATTCCTCTATCGGTATAAAGTGTAGCGTTGTAGGGGGGATATTGGTGGTTTAGTTGAATTTGCGCAACGAAATTATAGAACTCATAAAAGTTCAATTCAATACTTGAAACCCTTAACGTTGGTTCGACCATCAATTGTTTGGACATAATAGTTTTATTCTGCGGCCGATTTCAAAATTTAGTAAATCAAATGTTGAAGCATCACCAGTAGGATGACCACTCCCATGACAAAACTCCGTCCCAAAGATAGCTTGATCATCCTAAGCGGGTCGCATTTTACTATCCCCAGTTCCGAAGAATAACAAGGCTCAATGCATATGCTGTTTATCGTGCTCACAAGGCGGTATGACGTTTTTAGCAATGTAATTATATTAAAAAGATCTTCAGTCACTATGAGTGGTTGATTGCCCCATAGAGAGCTATAAGCCGACGTGAAAGCTGCTGGTTCCAGCTTGGCTCATGTCGTCACCAGTCACTAGTCACTTGGTCGCATTCATTGCTACTCATCTGCGAGTGAGCATATTTGAGATCTGACTTGCCAAGGGATTAGAATCACGTAAGACTCTTGATCCTTAGAAGATATTTCTGACAAAGAACCACCTAAGCCATGCAAGTTTTTTTTTTCATTTGGTGGCGAAACAAAGGTGATGAAAGTTTCTTCTTGTACAAACGCCAAGCCCGATAGGTGAGACAATTCTTGAAGTAATGGACCTCTGAGTAAGCATATCAGTCGAATGAAGTTCCAATATGCGTTGGCCAAGGAACAGCTAGGCAGCAACTCGCGCAGTGGCGTCAAAAAACTAATAAGTAAACACCACTGGCTTCCGGAATACTATTTCTCTGATCTCTCATTTTCTGTTGTACAGCAGTGGGACAGTAGAGCCATTGAAAAAACTACAATCATATCTTGTATGCGGCCCGCAAACCAAGAGATTTATCCTTTGAGACATTGTGAGACCCTCCGTTCGCAACCGTGCTCTCTGTTTTCATCACTATATGCACGCTCTTTCCAAAGCTCCTGCACTTTGCACGTGGCGGAGCCATCGCCCGGCTTCCATATGTACGGCTGCCACACCTAACTATTTCGGTTGCGGCCATATCTACCAGAAAGCACCGTTTCCCGTCCGATCAACTGTAGTTAAGCTGGTAAGAGCCTGACCGAGTAGTGTAGTGGGTGACCATACGCGAAACTCAGGTGCTGCAATCTTTTTTTTTTTTCCGCGCGCAAGCACGTTACCCGGACCCCGTCTTAGCACACGCACACGCACACGCAGCGCTCACAGACCAGCGAAACAGACCTGAGAGCCACGATGCAGCACACGCTTACCCGGACCGCCTCTCTGCCAGAACGCTCGAGCAGCGCCCACAGCGCCGCTACTGCGTTACCCGCACTTCGCCGCCCGCCAGACAGCTGCGAGACTCTCGTCCCGCTACTGTGTATCTTTTGGTTCGTCTTCGTTAGTATGAGCCCGCTCCCGCCGGCTCGTGCCAACAAATCAGACAACAAAGGCTTAATCTCAGCAGATCGTAACAACAAGGCTACTCTACTGCTTACAATACCCCGTTGTACATCCAAGTCGTATACAAATGATTTATCCCCACTCAAAATGACATTGCTATCCGCCGGCAAGCACCCAAGGCCTTTCCGCCAAGAGCACCGTTGCTAGCCTGCTATGGTTCAGCGACGCCACAAGGACGCCTTATTCGTATCCATCTATATTGTGTGGAGCAAAGAAATCACCGCGTTCTAGCATGGATTCTGACTTAGAGGCGTTCAGCCATAATCCAGCGGATGGTAGCTTCGCGGCAATGCCTGATCAGACAGCCGCAAAAACCAATTATCCGAATGAACTGTTCCTCTCGTACTAAGTTCAATTACTATTGCGGTAACATTCATCAGTAGGGTAAAACTAACCTGTCTCACGACGGTCTAAACCCAGCTCACGTTCCCTATTAGTGGGTGAACAATCCAACGCTTACCGAATTCTGCTTCGGTATGATAGGAAGAGCCGACATCGAAGAATCAAAAAGCAATGTCGCTATGAACGCTTGACTGCCACAAGCCAGTTATCCCTGTGGTAACTTTTCTGGCACCTCTAGCCTCAAATTCCGAGGGACTAAAGGATCGATAGGCCACACTTTCATGGTTTGTATTCACACTGAAAATCAAAATCAAGGGGACTTTTACCCTTTTGTTCTACTGGAGATTTCTGTTCTCCATGAGTCCCCCTTAGGACATCTGCGTTATCGTTTAACAGATGTGCCGCCCCAGCCAAACTCTCCTGGCGAAATTTATTGTTTTTACATAAACTGTATTATGAACAGAAGGTAGTAGTGCATTAGAGGTATTACATATCACGTGATGTTTATTTCTTTTTACCTATATATGGATTGAATATTAGAGTTACCCTACGTTCAATTTCTAGATTCTATGGTGTTACCCCTGATGAGTTCTGCATCTGTCCTATCTACCTATTTTACCGTTTTGGACGAATATTAAAGGGCGGGTAACACAAATACTGTCTGCGTAATCAATCTTTTTAGGACTAATTAAGGGTAGTTCCATAGTTATTAGAATCGTATTTCTCGAATTGAATTTCCTTCCCTATGATAAACTTCTACACTGGAAGGTCATCATTATTTTTTGTTAAGTACTTTACGAATGAGAAGGTAGTTTATCAGCTTATATTTCAGGTCCGTTGACTTTTTCTGGCTACAGTTGTTTTCAACTGGTGCTGCTGCAGGATATAGGAAGTCGAAGATTTATTTTTTTGCACAGCTTAATGTTCCTGGCGAAAAAGCAGCGAAATCGAGAGGTATTTACTGCTCAGAGATATGAAGAGGTAGGTACATATTCATTGGCAGATATTCTACAATGCAATTATTATGACCAATCACACAGTATTGTGCTGACCTCCATTGAGCGATGACTAAAAAAACTTTTAGTAGCACGTTTATTATTGCTTTCCCTTGCTGCTATAAGGGAAAATTCAGTAAATAATACCGAAGATATAATGGTGTTTATCAGATCAGTGTGATGTGTTCAGCTAAATGGAAAGCTACAGATGCTATCTGATCGAGATATTGCAAGAAAAGGTCTCACAGTATTTTTTTCACGTGCTTTTTTTTCAAGGCAATGACCAATATGAAACGATCGATGAGCATAGTAAACAGTATTATCTGGATAATTCTGTATGCAATGGTAACGGATAACTTAAAATCTTTATGTTAAGTATATACAATTGCATCACTTTTTTTTTTTTGGCTTGTGGCTTATATTAACAAATTTATTGTGCATTTTTTGCAATCTGAAGGGCTGCTTTAATATTGAATACGGGAAGGGCCCTTTCACACCCCACTATAAGTGCAGTTTTAGGAAGAAAGTATTAATGTATCCTTCAAAAAAGAAAATACACGTGCTGTTAATATACCGACATCGTGTTTTGGGGAATGGGTACTAGAGCCGCCGATATCTATTCATATTTTTTATGTAGCAACATCTCATTTGAACAAGAATTTATTGACATAGAACTTTATACAAGTATGAAGAGAAATTAGAAATTAGCAGAGATGTGAAATGAACTTACTAATAAATCGGCGTGGTCATTGGTTCAGTTTTTCTTCGATATAGGATACATTAGGGACAGTGGATGTATTTCCTAGGGCAACCATTGAAACTGGTTTGTTTTGTAATCTGTAATTTGCCCACATAATAATATCATCCTTAGTGATTTTATCAACCTGCTCGAAAACTTCTTCTGGTGATAATCTTTTACCTGTGGTCACCACTTGTCTGCCTATATCTTCTACAATGGCTGTCGATCCATCCAACGATAGCAACAGAGCTGCCTTTAGCTGAGCTTTTGCCCTATTCACCTCTGCATCCGATATTTTGCCAGATTTTATTCTCTTCCACTCTTTCAGGATCTCATTAACAATTAACTGCACGTTATGCTCATTAGAATCAGTTACTATGTACATTCCCCACAGACCTGAATCAGCGTAAGAGGTGGAAAATGACATATAAGAATTAGCCAAAGAACCATTTTGACTTGCTGCAACAGCTAATGGAGAGGGGGAGTTTGTACCTGTGCCAATGGCTCTGTCCCAGTTACCAACAATCGCTTGTGTTGCCAGAGCTACAAAATAATCAGGTGCAGACCATGACACGCCTTCTAATGCGATAGCAATATGTGTTGTAGGTAACGTGTTTTCTTTGATAAACCTTTCACCTCTACAAAAAACTGGTAATGGGCCCCTTGGTGATCCCAACGGGACAGGCGATTCAGATTTGGGCACATGGCCAAAGTATTTTTGAGCATACTGTACCAATTTTTCATGATCAACAGCGCCCGCACCTGCCAATACCATTCTGTCGCCTTTATAGTTCTTGGTTATATAGTCTTTCAAATCAGTTCTTGTTATTGATTTTATGTTTTTTATAGGACCCAGAATGGTTCTTCCTAAAGGTTGGTCCTTATACGTAATCTCATGAAGATGGTCAAAAACAACTTCATCATACATCTTGTCCACCTCTTCACTTTCTCTGATGATGACATCCCTTTCTCTCTCAATAGCACTATTATCTAAAACTGACTTAGTCAAAATATCACTTAGAATATCAACAGCCTTTGGGATATCTTCTTGTAGGGACTTAGCATAATAAACTGTGTTTTCTCTTGATGTATATGCATTCAAATGAGATCCGATATTTTCAATTTCCAATTCAATTCCTTGTTGTGACCTATTCTGAGTACCCTTGAAAGCCAAGTGTTCTAGAAAATGCGCTGTACCATTGTTTTTTACGTTTTCTGCCCTAGAACCAGCATCGACAAATATTCCAACAGTAGCCGAAGATGTGTTGGGGATGTACTCTGTGGCAATTGTCAACCCATTAGGAAGTTTAGAGGTTCTGGTTCCTGGAATTTGTGAGGAAATTGTACTTAAAAGCCTCCGTGTATTACGGAACTTGGATGCTGTTCTTGAAAACATTGTATGATCACCTATCACTTTGCGCACTAGTTTGATGCCTGAGAGCAAGATATCATGATTTATCCATAGCGTTCAAATTCACTTCTTATTACTAAAGAGATGAGTCCAGCTCGATTACGAATATCACTAAATACGTGAAAATAATATTGGTCATCTAATCTGTGCACTGAACAGTAGTATCACCCATTGTTGGCTGAGAAATTAAGCTCAGCATTTTAGCTTTCCTCACTACGTGTTGAGGAATTTAATACGTAAATATAGTCTTAGTAAAGCCGTGCATTTTACTTCTTAACTCCTTTGGACGGGATCAAGTTTAAGGAGAATAAAACCCTGATTCGCACCTTCAACGCGGCTCTAACATGGTACTATCAGACTCTCACATCCAGATTGGAGTACCCTTATCCGAAGTAACGATTTTTTATTACGGTTTAAGATAATAAGGGACGCGTATGATAACTAAAAATCGTCAGTTGAAGGGCGCTGGCCATAGGTATCCCTTAATTTTGACGTCGAATTTCATAGAAGCAAACCTATATATTTTCAGTCCCCAGTGGACAGACCGTTTATCAGTTCTAATGAATCAGCAACGATTCTCAAAAAGGTTGCCCCAATTCTTAGGAAAGTAGGAATGTCATCGACTAAGTTTTTGAAACCACTCTGCAGAATAAGGGCTTTTCATACTTCAATTGCCAGATCCTTTACCATTCCTTTTCTGCCAAAGATTCCACAGAAACCTGGAGGTGTGAGTGGGACCGCAAATGATTCCTCTTATATGCCGCCCGAAAGCAGAGCTCAGGGTTCGTACCATTGGATTGTCGAGCGCGGACTGTCCTTAGCGGTTCTTCCGCTGATCGCAGTTCCCTTGGTCACTACAGGCCCTATTTCCACTTTTACCGACACATTTCTTTCCTTGGTCCTGCTAGGTCATTGTCATATCGGATTTCAGTCTTGCATTATAGACTATATTTCTGAAAGAGTCTATGGAAAGGTACATCATTACGCGATGTATTTATTGAGCTTGGGCTCCTTTTTATCGTTCGTCGGTATATATAAATTAGAGAGTCAAGAAGCTGGTCTTATTGCCTCTTTAAAATCATTATGGGATAACAAACCTGTGGAAAAAAAGAGGCAGTAATCATCAATTAATCAATATGGTTTGGTTAGTGGTGACTACCTTTTTTATTCTCGTTATATATGTGTATTAGAAATAATTTAATAACCGATTATTTATTGCTTATTTTACTGGTCCCAGTTTTCCAACAGGACTTCTTTTATGGGCAAAGTGAACTCACCCTCTTCATTGACGTATTTTCTTGACCAAAGTTGGCCAGTATTATTGTGTTCCATAGGTATCAAGTGCGTTTTAGTTTGCAGGCCAATTTTCGTTATTATGCACGCTGAATGCAACGCTATTTGGTCATTGAACAACTCTGGAAAATTGACAGTGCTGCCATGTCTCTTGTCGTTTAATATGGGCTGATTTAAAATTTGAGAGACGTGATTTCGAATCTGATGTTTTTTTCCTGTAACCAATTGTAAAACAATACAATTTTCGTCAACTTCTTTGAACTTAGTAATCTCCCTACCACCATGTGAAATCAAGAAATTATATTTAGGACCATATTTAATTTCATAGTTATTTGGTTTGTTGAAACGACCGGACGACTCGACAATAGCTACATACTTTCTTTGCAACTTATAACCGTTGTTGCCGCCCTTTTGTAAAAATCTAGAGAATTTTACACTTCCGTCTTTAGTCTTTGCAATCAGCATCCCCCCCGTAACACAATGGTCTAACCTATGTACAGTACGACATAATTCTACTTCTCTATGTGAATAATAAATAGCCTTGAATCTTTCTAGTAGTGGAGTAGGGTCAAGATTAGGATGTGTCCTGCCCCATGTTCTGCAGTCTGGTGGTTGAGAAGGTATGCCAGGTGGTTTATTAACTATGAAGTAATGCGTGTTTTCAAAGATTATTGGTATCTGCTTTTTCAGAGACATTAAAATATATCCTAACTGATCCTGATCTTATAGCCATTCATACATTGTTCCTTTTTTTTTTCCTCTTAAGTAACTTCGTGGGCCTAAGAAAAAGGTAATATGCAAATGATAAAAATGCAACAGTTCTCAAAAAAGGCATTCTGCCAAAAAACGTGAATACTCTATGTACGCTATCTAAAATTCAATTTAACGCTATTAATGAAATTGTCATGATTGAAGTCCTCTCTGTTGGAAATGTAGCTTTGAATAATATCCCTTCCAATGTCTGCTAAATGACCCTCCTTAGTTAGTGATTCTAATAATTCAGGTTGAACAGTAAATAGATTTGCAAGTTCTCTCAAAGTAGCAAATTTGTCAATCAAGGACGCTACTCCCCAATCTTCTATTGCAGTTTGGTAGCCTATGATATCCTTCGTAACTACAACACCGCCAATGGAATTGACTTGAAAGTGTGAATAATGTGACAGTAGTAAACCGTATAACTCTTCCCCAATCAACGTTAAAAATGTCTGTAAGTTTTTTCCTTTAAGAAACTTGGAAGACTGTTCAAAGATTAAGTTTAAAATATTGACAATCTCAATAGCCGGTAAGGTGTCTTGATCCAATAGCTCTTGAGATTTTGGCACAAAATCCTTCTTCTTTTGCTTGCACAAAATTGCGGAAAATTTAGTCGAAATTACCGTAATGGTCTCTTGCAAAATTATATTAATAAGTATTTCCATCTTTTGAATTTGTGAATTTGTCATCTCAATAATCTGAGCTTTAATTTCTGGCGAATTATTTAATAATGGTAAGAAAATGGATTTGATTGAAATTGACAATAAATCTAATATCTCCGTGCTCATTGAAATAAATTTCAAGAAATTTAAGTTTACCACTCCTGCTGTTTTATTAATATCAACTTTACAAATTTTCCAGTAAGCGACTTCTAACGCAATTTCCATGTACGAATCAACAATTCCCAAAAACATTATTTTTAATATTTCTAGGATGTATAGATGTGCTTTGTTTGGAATTAGTTCCATTACTCTTGCAGTAGACTCCACCACACATTTTAACATAGAATCAACATCGTTCAAAGAATAGTTCGCCGGACTGTTTGGACTGTTATCAATATCGCTTGCTGTAAAACTAGAATTTACCAAACTTGAAGAGTTGTTTGCTACATCATACTGCGTAGAAGAAGAGCTGTTGTTAAACGAATCGCTCAAAGTATTTGTACGGTTTAGACTCAAATGATCTTTATCTAAATGAGTTTTCAAAAAGGAATTAAATTGTGACAATTTACTCCTTGATGTTGAATCTTGACGAGAGTGTGTATTCCCTCTAGGAGAATGCATGAATGCATCCACATTAGTTGATAGTTTCTCCTTATACTTATCTAATAAAACCCTCTTGTTGATTTCTTTATCATAGTTTACAGTAAACTTGGATGTCATATCCACTAGAATCGCTTCCAAGGATCTTTTCTCAATACCGAAATATTTGGACCTATCATATAGATAATGCGAAAACAAATCAGCAAAACATTGTTCTAGGGTTGTTGATAAGATTTGGTTACTGTCGTCAATTTCTAATAGTTGAAAGTAATCAATTAAACTTTTAGTGAACTTACCAAATAAAGTGAACAGTCCGTGTAATATTCTCACATAAGCCAAATTTGAGATTGACAGGGAATTCCTCAATAAAACCTCAAATCTTGGTTCAATTTTTTGAGCAAAAACTCTTTGAATAAACAATTGTATCACATGAGTTGCCTTTTCTTCAAATACCCTTTTAACAATCTTGGATTCATTTTTTATTACAGTTTCCACATCATTTATCAAATTTTGCATGGATGTCTCGATGATAACACTGTGGTTCTCAAAATCAATCAGCTGTTCCTTAAACTTCACGTTTTTTATGAAAACATTCTCAAATTCATTTTCCAAGTCAATCTGCTTGGTGTCAATGAAATAATCGTGCTGATTGATGAAGCTTTGAATGACATTAACACCGCCATTAAAATTGTTGAGAATGATGGCAATTTCATTTAATTTAGTAAAATTATTCTCTCTATATGCAGAATTAAAATTCTCTAACAGCTCATTTTCCATCATTTCAGAGTACTTTTCAATAACCAGCTTTGTGTTTATTGTTTTTGGTATTGAACTTGTCTCTAGTTTGGATGATAATATCAATAGATTCTTCATTAATTTCACGGACTTTAAGTTTAATTTCCAGTTTTTAGACAGCCTTAATTGTTCAACAATATCTGATTTTCCCATGGAATAAAAGTCATTGTACCTGCGAATCAATTCCACACTTTGAATATAGTTTTGCTTTTTCTTGATTGCGGTTTCTAATTTATCTCCCAATGGCGAAACAACTTGAGTAACATTTGTCAAGCGATCATCTAGCTTGTCGAATGTAAGTAAAGTAGTATGCAAATCCTTGGATAATTTTATCACATTCTCCGAATGAATAACTTCCTGAGTAGCCACTTGCTCGGAAAAATACTGTCTTTTATTTAGTGTTTCCTCATTTAAGTTTTTTAGTTCCTTTAAGGTAGATTCAAAAGTTCTAATGTAAGGTTTTGGATCTAATTGTTTCCAAATAGCCTCTCTGATTGCATCCTGATCCTTTTCATTGGTTGGAAGATTTTTCGTGTTTGCATCAATCAACACGTCATTACGATGGTCTTTGCTCAATTCCTGAACGAATTCATTGACTGTTAATCCGCCCAGGAAATTGTCCGTTTTCAATAGTTTCTTCCATTTCGGATCGAGTTCATATAATGAGTTCATGTTGTAACACCACTTGATGACAAAGCAAATTTGCTCAATTTTCTATATCCCTTTAATGCATGAACGGTTCTTTATTTTGTTTTCTGTCGACATTCTAGTTTTTCGGAATCTCAAAATAATTAATTACATATACGTACATAAGTAGCCCAGATAAACAAAAATACCTTAAAAAAGAGTTACTAGCCGTATATGGATGTTTGAAGATACATGGAAACCGTCTCTGGTGTCGTGTATATAAGAAACTTCTAGTTTTATTCAGACGCACTCATTATCTTTGCTACATAACATTTCTCTCTGATTTGACTGCGCATCTTACCCCTCCCCCATGCATGTGGAGTCATAGGAGTAATTTTAAAGGTAGAATTTCATATTAAATATCGCTGCTTGATTATTTTGTAGCAAATCAAAAGAGTGTTTCAAGTAAGTAAAAACATTTGAGCCTCCCCATTTGTTGAAAGGAGAGAAATTAAACTTGGTTGGGGTTAATTATTTGATGGGTATATTAATTTGCAACCGCAAGGTATCGATAATAAATATTCTACAAAACCTTTATCAATAGTGGTGAAGTCTTTAGTGCGATCTACCTGGGGTTAATGAACGAGAAGTTCTTGAGATATCTTTCCTGTTTACCTCCGTGCATCCTGTAAGGAATTGGGTTTATCATTTATCATTTATTTTAGTACAAACTTTTTTTTTTGGCCCGGGCGCACTTTTTCAAGCGGTGGGAACTCATCAAAATGAAAAACTAGATACTTTTAGACTTATTAAATGGTTTAAATATTTTGAGATGTTCGTTATATCAGAAACTTCCTTACTTCTATCTTTTATTCCAATACAAAGAAGTCACAAGATTACTTGGTAAGAAAGAAGCAGTTAATTTTTAATTTTGCCGACAAGCCAAGATGCAAATTTTCGTCAAGACTTTAACCGGTAAGACTATTACCCTGGAAGTTGAATCTTCTGACACTATTGACAATGTCAAGTCCAAGATCCAAGACAAGGAAGGTATTCCACCTGACCAACAAAGATTGATCTTTGCTGGTAAGCAATTGGAAGATGGTAGAACTTTGTCCGACTACAACATCCAAAAGGAATCTACTCTACACTTGGTCTTGAGATTGAGAGGTGGTGGTAAGAAGAGAAAGAAGAAGGTCTACACCACCCCAAAGAAGATCAAGCACAAGCACAAGAAGGTCAAGTTGGCTGTCTTGTCCTACTACAAGGTCGATGCTGAAGGTAAGGTTACCAAATTGAGAAGAGAATGTAGCAACCCAACTTGTGGTGCTGGTGTTTTCTTGGCTAACCACAAGGACAGATTGTACTGTGGTAAGTGTCATTCCGTCTACAAGGTTAACGCTTAAGTAAAGTATTTTTAAAACTTATATATTTTAATTGATCGTTAAATTTTGAAAAAGGCTTTTAATATTGTCATTATTTACTTTTCTATTTACAACAAAAGAACAAATGAATAGATAGACAGTAGAGGAATATAAGTAGTATGCAGTGCCATGCGGGATCAAGGAATTTGTATCTCTAATTTTCGTGGTTGTATGCGTCTCTAAACAAGTCAATATTTTGCTGTAAGATGGTTCTGCCGCTCCTTTCAGTTCCTTTAAGAAGCGTACCTGCAGATATTTTAACATCCTCCATGGTTTCATTGACTTTACTGACAAGTTGATTGCTCAAGTCATCAACATGTTTTTCCCAATTTTCACTAAATACTTGCAAAACAGCATCGAATCCCATTTTACCCTTTTTAGCGTTCTCGCAAAACCTTTGAACTGACCAATCTTCCATCTTATTACACAGCTTTCTAATGGATCCATATGCTGTAATTTGGGCTTCCTGCTGGAAAAGTGTTTTATTAGCCGAGTCATCGGGATGCGGGCTATATGTTACAGTTTCGTAGACTTTTAATAGATTGCACATCGTTAAATTACAGCTTCTCATGGTCAAGCTCTTTTTATTTAAGTCTACCACAGAAACTTCTCTGACATGACTCATATTGGTCCCTCCTAGCATCATCATGATCCATTTGGGAACACCTTGTTTTACAGTAATCAACCGTTCAGTAACTAAGACCTTACCTTGATCCTTCAATTCTCTTCTTAAAACGTCCACTGCGATGACATGTGTAGATATTTCATTTGGGTATTTTTTCCAGTTAGCGGCGGTTACCTGGTCCCATGGATAGTTGAAATCGTAACTGTTTTGAAACAATTTCATTATCGTCTTTTAATTATTCTCGATTATTTTATCTTAGTCTGAAATCTATTCTTTCGTCCTATTGATGCTTAAATTCAAAAATATGTACATCACTTCGCATGATAATTTTATCGCCTATATATTCTTTACATTTTTCACATTCATTCCTTTTTACCGCTCTGACCAATCAACGTTGTGCCGATGCTCGCAAAAGATATTTTTGTCCGGGCAACGGCTTTTGCGACAGACGGTAATAATAGTAGGGCCCCTTGCCCCCTTCTCATCTTATTCTTCTCCTTTCTTCTTCATTCCATTGTTTTTTAGTGGTCCTAACTCAATACCCTTTCAAGATTATCGTTGCTCTCCATGGTGTCCATCACGGTCACATGGTGCAGTACTTCCTTCCTACTGCTCTCTGCGATGGAGCCATCGCACATAATCATCTCATTCAAGATATCGTAGACCTTACTGAAGTTAAATATAATGTCTAGCTCACAAACATTGCCGAAATATGTGTCCATTGTTTCGACAAACCGATGGATAATTTCCAAGGTCAGCAGTTCATTGTCAACATCGGGCGTCATCCCAACAATAAAATATAGACTAGCATATCGCTTGTATACTACTTTGTGGTCATTATACTCGATGATGTTACACATTTTGGGTTTTCTTGCTAATATCGTAGGTGTCAAGTCTTTCACAATTTTTGCCTTTTCACCAGCGGACATTGCCGTGTACCATTTCTTTAATCTGATTTTTCCTTGCCTAGAAACCAGCAACAAATATTTTAATTGCGTCATCTTGTGTACCTGTGTATCCGTATATAATCTCCTCCAGGATCGCTCTTGTTCTTGGCTGAAATTGTTGTTATAACTTCTTGTTCATTCATTGCCATTTTTACACATATCGTTAGGGCCCGATTCGTTTGGGATCGAATTGTTACCCGACTGAAAGGATCTATTCAATATACATTATAAAAAAGAAACTACACATGAGCGTGTGCATTACCTTTACTCGTCGCTGTCGTCTTCTGTGGGTGGGACCCATGCCGCAGGTTTGAAGTACTCTTGGTCATTTGCCACATCTTTCCCAAACTTTTCTTTGTCGTCGGCAAACTCTAGCAGGTATTCCAGCTCCAATTCATGACATTGTCTGCCGAGGATGACAAGCGAATGAAGTGGCTCTCCTGAATCGTAATTGGCTAACTCACTTATGGTACCAGACTTAAAGCTTTGGGAGCTCGAGCCTAATCTACTAATTGCGACTGCTGGAGTATCAGGAGTGTATGCCTTTGTACCTCTTTTCTCTTCAATTTCTAATAATTGTTCACAACATTGAGCGATAGACATGTATCTTGGTGGTTCGTAGATTAGTCTGCCACGGGCCATATTTTCAATGCTTTGTTCCTTAACTTTGATGTCCAATAACACTAAAGTATGAAGGCCAATTTTTCTATTTTCCCAGATCTTGTCGTACCATGAGTCTGGTCTCCAATTATCGGTAAAGAAAACCATGGAAACGGTTTGACCGAAATTGTATAGTTGTAGGCCACATGCCCCAACTGCATTCATAACGGACGCATTATGAATAATTTCGACGGGAATTGCCTCACGTTTAGCTCTGAGAACTAAATCTGTGTGTGTGGTGGCACCAAATGGATCGCCCACGACCAAGAAAGCAACGTCTTCCTTATCGGCGTTATTTAGGATCTGCTTAGAACCAGTCTCAACTAATTCCCTATCAGCCAAGATGATCTCTTTACCATAGTAAGATTCTAACTCTTCTTGGCTTGCAGCCATTAGGATACTGGTATAGTGTTCTAGATAAACTCTAGAACATTTCTTAATAGCTTCCAAACCACGAACGGTAATGTCTGATTTGTACGAGAGACCAAGTCCGATCAAATAAAGCATTTTTCTCACTGTCCTTTATTCACTCTATATCCTGTTCGTTTTTACTTTGCTAACAACCACCAGAAAAAAATTTCATCCCATCGCTTAGTTAACTTTTTTTTAGAATCGCATGCATGGGGTTATTTAATTTTCTCTAAAGGTAAATGCGAAGCCCAGAATCAAAAAGATGAACTGTCTAGGGGAAGAAGACACAAGATCCTCCTGTTTTTGGGATTTTTTATTGCTTAGTGTAGTGCATTACTCCTTGAACCTTTTAAGATGCACACTAACTCACCCTTACGAGCGGATAACCAAGATCTAGAAACTCAACCACTGTTGAGACCAAACACTGAAGAAAGCCAACTCCTCAATGATGAAGTGAGAATCAACGTTGCAAATGAGACCCTTATTAAATCTCGTTGGCGGAGTATAAAGTGCTTAATTATATATCTGCTAGGTATTGTTTTATTAAGTTTCTTTGGCGTCAGCATAGTGCAGTATATTAGGGGACATGTGCCGCCCACAGATGTGATAGAAAAGAATCTAGTTCAAGTAACAAATTTCAAACTGGTGGAGTTTCAGCTTGATGGTTGGAAAGATAATATGGGCTCTGACCTGAACAATGATACAGGTAAGTATTTGCAGGTGTCTATACACTCTCAAATTTGGTTCGATTATGACAAATGGCCAGGAACGGAAAATGACTCGGACGCCAGAAGCCAACGTGACTGGATACGGTACATCAATGAAAAAGTTCTTAAAACCATTTGTATAGATCTGAATAACGTGACCACATTCGATGGAGATCTAGTGTTCAAGAATAAACTGGGAGATGTTGTTGGCATGGAACCCATTTGTTTTAATTTGGCTCACCGACAGATTAATAACCTACAGTTCAAAATTTTAGTTAAACCGTCTATTTGGAAAATCGTAAAAGTTTTGAAAAAATTTTGGAATAGGGATTTTGAATCCTTAAATATAAAATCGAATTTAGATATGACTATCTTCAAGAGAAAATTTGGCACGAGGTTTAATTTATTGAAACTTAATGACGAAATCTTAGATTGGAAAGATATTATTGATTGGGAAAAAATATCGGCAACGCCCCTTCGGATGATTCAAAATATGATCGATGGAATATCTCTTCAAGGATTTACATTGCGGGACTCCAGTTCTGATGGATTTCATGCCGATATGAGACTGAATCCGATCACGATTCTTGGAGGGGTGGACTGGCTTCACCTTCCGCCAGGCACGTCAATCCCTTTCATCAATTGGGAAATCAAGCTACCGGACTGTAACGGTGAGCCTGCTATCGCAATTCCAACCTTGTCTTGCTTTAACGAACCGATTAATCTGCACCACGACAAGGATAATATCGTCGTCTGTTTACAAAATGAAATTGAAGGTCCTCTGCCCGATGAACTACTATACCAAGAATGTCCTCAAAATAGTCTTACACCAATGAGCCAAATAGTGAATGCGGTCCTGAACCAGAACGAGACTGTTACGTTCGCAGCAAGAGGCCATGTCCTTGAAGATGGTATAGATAATAACTCATTGATTCCAGCAGACATGCTGGAGGATATTTTCCAAGAAGCATCGTTTATTCCCATTACTACCAATGCTACGTTTAACTCCAGTGAATTGATTCAAGAGTTTCAGATCAACGATCTTCAGCTACGGTGGGCAGCGCGCAAAAAGCTCAGTCTTGTGGGGACATTTTTAGGATTCTTTGATCTATCCTTCTACGAGACGCACCAGCAAGACCGAGTTCGCATCGATACCATTCGGGGACAGATCGATCTGTACCATAACGACATCAATTTCTTAAACTTACCCATGAAGCAATGGATCAACTCTTCATCGCACATTCTGCACGATGAGGACACAGGAAATACGCAGATGAAGCTTCAATTTGATCTAGAAAATGACGACATGGAAGTCGTCAATAGCTTGGAACTAACACGAACCCTGAACGAAATACTATTCCAGGGTTTTACAGTTATTCACTTTAATGCGACGATAGATGCGTCACTTACGACGGCATTGGGCCCGTGGGTTCTCACCGGGTTAGCCGGAGAGGGTGACACTTTGGTCACGTGAACGTCTATCTATTTATTTTTATAACTCCGGGATGTCATTGCCGGTGGTCCGAAAATCGGCAAATAAGGAAATAAGGGAAGAATATGCAGTAGTCAAATCATCAGTGTTCTCTTTGATACCTTTCAGGGCTAGGAATAGTGGGGGTGGAGTATAATATCAAAAACCGGACTTAACATTATTGGTTCGGTTGGAATTGGCTATAGGCAAACTAGTCTCCGGCATGATATATAAATGACAGCCTGCAATTGTATGTTACTACACTCTTGACTTGTCGACTACAGTCGCTGCTCAGGCACGAGAATAGGAGGTAAGAAGGTAACGTACGTATATATATAAAATCGTAATGACAAAGATTAAGGTAGCTAACCCCATTGTGGAAATGGACGGCGATGAGCAAACAAGAATAATCTGGCATTTAATCAGGGACAAGTTAGTCTTGCCCTATCTTGACGTTGATTTGAAGTACTACGATCTTTCCGTGGAGTATCGTGACCAGACTAATGATCAAGTAACTGTGGATTCTGCCACCGCGACTTTAAAGTATGGAGTAGCTGTCAAATGCGCGACTATTACACCCGATGAGGCAAGGGTCGAGGAATTTCATTTGAAAAAGATGTGGAAATCTCCAAATGGTACTATTAGAAACATTTTGGGTGGTACAGTGTTCAGAGAACCTATTATTATCCCTAGAATTCCAAGGCTAGTTCCTCAATGGGAGAAGCCCATCATCATTGGGAGACACGCATTCGGCGATCAGTACAAAGCTACCGATGTAATAGTCCCTGAAGAAGGCGAGTTGAGGCTTGTTTATAAATCCAAGAGCGGAACTCATGATGTAGATCTGAAGGTATTTGACTACCCAGAACATGGTGGGGTTGCCATGATGATGTACAACACTACAGATTCGATCGAAGGGTTTGCGAAGGCCTCCTTTGAATTGGCCATTGAAAGGAAGTTACCATTATATTCCACTACTAAGAATACTATTTTGAAGAAGTATGATGGTAAATTCAAAGATGTTTTCGAAGCCATGTATGCTAGAAGTTATAAAGAGAAGTTTGAATCCCTTGGCATCTGGTACGAGCACCGTTTAATTGATGATATGGTGGCCCAAATGTTGAAATCTAAAGGTGGATACATAATTGCCATGAAAAATTACGACGGTGACGTAGAATCAGATATTGTTGCACAAGGATTTGGCTCCTTGGGGTTAATGACATCTGTGTTGATTACCCCGGACGGTAAAACCTTTGAAAGCGAAGCCGCCCACGGTACAGTAACAAGACATTTTAGACAGCATCAGCAAGGAAAGGAGACGTCAACAAATTCCATTGCATCAATTTTCGCGTGGACTAGAGGTATTATTCAAAGGGGTAAACTTGATAATACTCCAGATGTAGTTAAGTTCGGCCAAATATTGGAAAGCGCTACGGTAAATACAGTGCAAGAAGATGGAATCATGACTAAAGATTTGGCGCTCATTCTCGGTAAGTCTGAAAGATCCGCTTATGTCACTACCGAGGAGTTCATTGACGCGGTGGAATCTAGATTGAAAAAAGAGTTCGAGGCAGCTGCATTGTAAACTTACTCAATGACAGATTGATTTATTTATATTATATATTCCCTTTTTATCGAAAAACTTTTAGTATTTTCTACTCGTAACATATGATCTTCTGTTCTCACTGAAAATTTTTCTTTCTTCTTTTCCCTCTTCGCAAAAAGAAAATGCTGAAAAAATTTGAAAAATTTTCAAATGATGAGATGTTTAGCTTAGGAAAAATATAATGTAAAGATAGTTTTCAGAACATTTTTTATTGGTTTTTTTTTTTAAAGATTCATTATCATCTGGAGTTCGTTACAACCTACACAGAGGACCGATATACACAATGTCAAAGGAGGATTTCGTTATTAAGCCTGAAGCTGCAGGTGCTTCCACTGACACTAGTGAATGGCCATTACTTTTGAAGAATTTTGATAAGTTATTAGTCAGAAGTGGTCATTATACCCCTATCCCAGCTGGTAGTTCACCACTAAAGAGAGACCTGAAATCATATATCAGCTCTGGTGTCATTAATCTAGATAAACCTTCCAACCCATCATCGCACGAAGTTGTAGCTTGGATCAAAAGAATCTTACGTTGTGAGAAGACTGGTCACTCTGGTACATTGGATCCAAAAGTTACAGGTTGTTTGATTGTTTGTATTGACAGAGCTACCAGGTTGGTTAAGTCTCAACAAGGTGCTGGTAAGGAGTATGTGTGTATTGTCAGATTGCATGATGCTTTGAAGGATGAAAAGGATTTGGGCCGCTCACTAGAAAACTTGACCGGTGCGCTTTTCCAAAGACCTCCTTTAATCTCTGCTGTTAAGAGACAATTACGTGTTCGTACTATCTATGAGTCAAACTTGATTGAGTTCGATAACAAGAGAAACTTAGGTGTTTTCTGGGCTTCCTGTGAAGCTGGTACTTATATGCGTACTTTGTGTGTTCATTTAGGTATGCTATTAGGTGTTGGTGGTCACATGCAAGAATTGCGTCGTGTTAGATCCGGTGCTCTGTCTGAAAATGACAACATGGTCACTTTACATGATGTTATGGATGCCCAATGGGTTTACGACAATACAAGAGATGAATCTTACTTGAGATCCATTATTCAACCTTTAGAAACTCTATTGGTTGGTTACAAGAGAATTGTAGTGAAGGATTCTGCTGTCAATGCAGTATGTTATGGTGCAAAGTTGATGATCCCTGGTTTATTGCGTTACGAAGAAGGTATTGAGTTATATGACGAAATTGTCTTGATAACTACCAAGGGTGAAGCCATTGCCGTTGCCATCGCACAAATGTCAACCGTTGACTTAGCTTCCTGTGATCATGGTGTTGTTGCTAGTGTGAAGAGATGTATCATGGAAAGAGATTTATACCCAAGAAGATGGGGTTTGGGTCCAGTCGCACAAAAGAAGAAGCAAATGAAGGCAGACGGCAAATTGGATAAATACGGCCGTGTTAACGAAAACACCCCAGAACAATGGAAAAAAGAATATGTTCCATTAGACAATGCTGAACAGTCAACTTCTAGCTCTCAGGAAACTAAGGAAACTGAAGAAGAGCCTAAGAAAGCTAAAGAAGATTCTTTAATCAAAGAAGTCGAAACTGAGAAGGAAGAAGTGAAAGAGGATGACAGCAAAAAGGAAAAGAAAGAGAAGAAGGACAAGAAGGAAAAGAAGGAAAAGAAAGAAAAGAAGGACAAGAAGGAAAAGAAAGAGAAAAAGGAGAAGAAAAGAAAGTCTGAAGACGGTGATTCTGAGGAAAAGAAATCTAAGAAATCTAAGAAATGATTCTCATCACTCCATCTCATCCTATATATTTAACAGCTTTCTTTTTTTCAAAAAACTTTTTCTATTATTAGATTAGATTTTTTTTAGTGTGTATATTAATAACGTAAAATTTCTTTATCAACGACTTGTAGTATTCTTTTACTTTTATTTTTTTTACATATGCAACGTTATATTCTTTTTTAAATATCCCCATATACTAATGATAGAACTTTTAAACTTTTAGGCCATTGACGAATTTCATGACTTCAAAACAGTAGTTCAGCAATTGGCCCATGACATTATTTAGAAACAACCATGATAGCAAATTCTCATTTGATTTTAAGCTAATATCGCCGATTATTGCATTCCTGAATCTTGTGCTGCAATCAATTAATTTCAAGCACGAAAATTTGCTTTGTAGGGAAATAAAGGAACAAAAATCTTTAATCATTTCATTTAAGGACTTGCATTCGATAGACACAGAGGGATCATTGCTAACGCTCATAGAGGAATTTAAGAACTTTGTTACGAAAACTTGACAGAACCCTTGTAAATGTTGCATTATTGTGTTTGTCTCTGAATTTGTATCGTCTTCATTAATCATCATTTCCAAAATATCGTCTAAATTTACAATATTCTTCCAGTCATTATTCATGCCACTTTTAAATATAGGAAAACTTTTCAAGAAGTTTAGAATGAATTTTAATAACTTTATTAGTTTTTTCACTAGTTTGGTAAAATTATTAATAATTGATAACTTCCTTTGCACTAGCGCTTTTGGTAATTCTAAAACAGCCTTATTAATTTGTTCGGGCAATAGCTTGATCATACTTTCCAGTTTTTGAATGATTGAGTCACTGATCTCATTAGAATGAATTATAAATTGTGAAAAAAATTTGATTAACCCTGTATAGGTGATTAAGTCACATTTAGTTACCCAATCAATCAATGGCTCAGAAATGAATAGATTAAACATCGTGGGCGATATAGAGTTAGAGTTAGAGAAGAATAATGCATTTGATATATTATCACTCTTCAGAAACTTGATGCATTCATAAACGGAGTTGCAATGGATATGATATAATGACTCCAAGGATGATATAACATCCGAATCAGTGTCTGTGGGGAGTACACCTGCGGGAATTTTTGGGAAGTCTAACTTATATGATGTCAAAAGCGGATGTTCTGTGTTCGATAATATTTGGGTATTATAGTTATCTGATAGCTTGTCATTACAATTGAAAACTTTTTCAATTAAATCATGAGTGAAAGTTAATTCATCTGAAGACAGTGTTCCGGTAGGGTTATTTGCCGCTGGTGGCAGCGAATCTAGTTTATTTGCTTCTGTTTCGTTTGGATGCTGTGATTCGAGTTCTGGTTCGTTAGGGTTGTCATTACTACTCTGTTTAACGGGCGACCCAGTTCGAGAAAGACTTTTTCTATTTAATGAGAACGGCGATGAAACGTTAGGTACCTGCGGCGAAGGTGAAGAGGGCGATGGAGACGATAGGGGCGATATGGGATCGTTATTGTGTACTAAGGATAACGAAGCATTGTTGTTATTAAGGGACACGGAGCCGCTTTCGTTGACAGTTAGTTTCAATCCGCAGTAGTGGTATTTGGATTGACCTCTCATACCCAGCCTTCTAGTCGTTAAATCAGGAAAAACTGTTCTTATCAACTTCCCTAATGACGCCTGTGATAAGGGCTTCAGGTTGTTTTGGGAACAAGATGAAGCGTATTGAGCAAATATTTTGCCTCTTGGTACGTAACTATCGTGCTGAGATTTACAATTTTTCATTAACCAAAGTAACGCAAACACTTGTCTTTCTCTTTCTCTGTTTTGTTCCGCCAGCTGCAAAGCTGCCTTTGAAGTGTTCTGTGAGTCCATGCTCAGGACTTTGATTTCTGCATGCTTCACGATCTGCGCATACTCCTCGATGGTTTTAGATTTGTTATTTTCTGCAATTTGCTTAGCAATTATTTCTTGCGTGTTTCTCCTTGAAATGGAAGAGATTCGTTTCTCTTGGCTTGTTTTCTGTTTTTTCGTACTGCTTGGAATTGAGGGGAAGGTATTGGTACGTTTGGCAGCAGTAGGAGGATTATTGTTTAAGGTTTCCTCTGACTTGAAAGAAAGTGGGTAAGCAGATGAATTCGATCTATTCAGGCTGATAGACGCTGGATACACTGAGTATGTGGCAGGTTGCCGTTGTGTTGCGGGTTGTGCAGGAGGCTGTGTAGGGGTAGGAGATGGTTTATGGGAGCCGGGACCACTACCGATAAGTGGCGGTAATATTGGATTTGGCGTCTCCGGGCGGGGGGAACTTTGGTGTAGCAGGCTGTATATTGACGATGATTTGCTCGCTATGGGCGGGATATTCACTGACATGGGGGGCAAATAAGTGTGTGATGCTGGCGGTGGTTGGCTGCTGTACTTGGGTGCGTTTAAACTGTACCGATTACTGTTTACCGAAGATCCGTTACTTGGACCGTTGCTATTGTCGTTCGAGCCCCGACTAGTAGGTTCAATGTTATTATCACCGGACATGGGCAAATAAAATTCAAAATAATGAACAGACAAAAAACTAGGCGAGAAGATGAAGTACTTGGCAGGTATTTTTCTAGTGAAAAGGTTTTCTGTTGGTTTGCGTTCTTTGAAGATTACCATTTACTGCTATTTTTTTTTTCAACTTTTTCCCAAATCGCCATGACAACACGAAACGACAGGAGAAAAATTACGAAATCAAAAACAGGTTCAACTGTTGCAGCAATAGACACCACAAACGTGCGCAAGAAACCGCAACGAAGGGGAGGTGACCGTGCTTGAAATAAAATCCGAAGATCCATAGGTGAGCCACGAGTTTGATTCCAAACTCGTGGTTTTACCAACGAAGCTGTATATCGTGGAGTGGCGCTACCATTGGACCTTCGTTTCTTCTTTCCCTCTTCCGCACCGTACCAGATAGGAAAAACCGCACCTTCGTTTTTGCATACCTAGATGGTCCTGTAACAAGAATAGAGCTAAAGAAACAAGTATGCGTCGACTGCTGCCACGCCCGGCTGATTTAGGTGCACATCAGCTACCCAGCATACAAAGGGGCTTCCGTACGGTTGATGGTTATTTTTCTTGGTGTGTTGGTGCTGCTGTATCGCTGGTGCTGTCTGCGTTATTACGACTATCGTAGGACAAGGCCTCGAGAGGTGTAGGGTAAATCCCACTTGCACAAAGTATGTACACACTTGATTATCCAAATACCAAGAGAGTGTGGTTCAATTTACGGGCAGCTCGAGCTGCCCGTAAATTGAACCTTCCCCTTCCCCACGCTCAAGGGGTTCCTGCGCCGGTGTTTCAGGGGCAGGACACGCGGGGATCGCTGGCACAGTATATAAACAATAAAAGAACAATGGAGAGAGGAGGCGCCATTCAATATCAGCTCACTAGAGTGCATAGACGTATAGACACAGGAATAAAGATAGAAATAGGGTACCATGGAGCTGCCTTCAATAAATAGCACCACAAGTATATCCGACAACCAGGAGTTAAGGAATTACTATGACAAGTTGCTGTTCAAGAACAATAGTGGCAAGTCGCTAGCGGATTTGCCAGGAAAAATGGCAGATTTTAACGACAACAGCGCTGCTGCGCATCCCCGCTCCAGAGTTGACTTTATCAACGGTTACATCGGTTTCAGAGAGGATAAGCAGTCTCTTCTGGGGCAGAAGAACACTAAAAGGGCCTCGTTCAGCGCATTTGCGGACGAAGGAAGGAAACAGAGCGAGATGAGCATTAACGGGAAGAGCCCTAATTTGTCTCTTTTCTCATTTGAGTTTAACGGCACCCCGACTCAGGACAGAAAGCCATACAAACAGGATTACTTGAATGTGATGAACACTTCGCCTAACAATATTCTTTCTCCCTTAAACAACAGCTCCCAAAAATACTATCCACAGAAACAGCAGCAGCAGCAGCAGCAGCAGCAGCAGCAACAGCAACAAAGCATCTTTGACCCGGGAAGAAGATCTTCCTATATTTCTGATGCGCTGATTCATGGCAATGCGGCTACCCAGCAACCACAATACTCGCAACCTGTATATATTAACAACAACCCATCTTTGCAAGTACCATACACTGCTCCTTCCGAGTATACTCAGCAGCAACAGTACTCGTCACCCTTCAATGCTAGGCGCAACACCCAGCCAGTGCTGAACTTGCATCCGGCAGCCGCTCCCACAAACGATGCCGGATTGGCGGTTGTCGACGGCAAGAATTTGACGTCATCCAAGGAGCTGCATGACTTATATCTTGACTGCGGGTCAAACTATTTTGCTAGTGATAAAGTTTATAAATTTATTGACAGCATAAAGGGAACTTTACGCGGGGATAATGTCTCCGCCTCCAGTTCCAGGATTATAGAGTTTTTGGATTTTTTGAAAAATTGTAATCTGAATTACAACCCACAGTCTGACGCATTCATCTCCACTGCTGTTTCAAACGCTTCGTCGACCGGGGCGGCCAAATCCAAGAACAGCACTTCAATGCATTTGCACTATAAGCCATTAGTGTTAGTATCGTTGAAAAATGGTAAGCTCGAACTGTTGTCTAAACCACAAACGGCCACACTTATACTGAAAAGGGGCGATTTGGTCATTATTGATGGTGATCGTGGTAAAGATTTAGTTTTGGTGGTGGAACCGGTTGTAGATATAAATTTGGCACTATTTATAAATTTTTTGAAGAAAAAAATTCACTTTGATTCTCTAATCACCAATAGTCAACAGCATTTCCCCAATGACCAGTTTATCAAGACTCTGGTTGATACAACCAATGGTAAGCCGGTCGCTCATGAGTTGAATCCGAAGTTATATGATATCATTGAACTAACGCAATTGATCATCCCATCAAAGCAGGTTCTGAGATTTGCCACCCCGTGGGAATCCTCCACGAATTTACACAACAAATTCCAGGATGAGCTAAAGGCTCTTCACATTGCACAGCTAAAACTGAGGTCGCTAAATAACAATAACTCCGGTGGCGGGTTGAACATCAAAATATTGAATGCAGAGTTCCAATTCGACAGAAAGAAATTGACTTTCTACTACATTTGCCAGGAGCGTAATGATTTCAGAGACCTGATCAAAGAACTCTTTAAGTTTTACAAAACAAGAATTTGGCTTTGTGCTATACCGAACAATTTATCGATAGATTCCAAATTTTATGATTCAAACAAGTTTGAGTGGGAGATGTATCAGGATATGATGTCCCACTATTCCATGGACAACACTGGAATTGTCGTGGCCCCTGAACTGAATCGCTTGAAACTGGACGACTTCCAGATCGGTGTTTATATGGAATTGGTGAAGGTTTTGTTCGGCTAACCCAAACTTATATAATCATTATAAACATTTTATAAACTTATACACTTTTTTAATAATCTCACCATGTTTTTCTTATGTGTTTTGTTTGACAATGACATTACTCCCTACAAACATGTGCGCGTTTGTGACAAAAACATAAATAAAACAAAAATAATAAAAAGTCAAGTGAAAAGCACTGAAATCTAAAAAATAAATACATATACATATATATATATATATACCTATTTCGTTTCCGCATAGAAGAAATTGGAGGCAACTAGTTGCAGGTTGTTTTCCTTAGCCCATTTGCCAACACCGGTGGCAGGGGTGCCGTAACCCCAGTTCGGTCTATCCTTAATTTTCGAGAACTTAGATGAGTCCACGCCCTTAGGCTGCTTATATAACAAGAAAACATATCTGTGGGGACCGGATCCCTTGGGTGGAGCTGGTCCCATATATTCTATTAGTGTGTTCGAGCCCTTCGTATTGAACTCTGATGCAAAAAATTCGGTTGCTCCGGAGGTCTCGTGAGTAGCCTCATTCAACAGCTTTAAGTCGCATTCTACCAAGTGGCAGAATTCAGACCACTTGTGATCTGTCTTAGAGGGAGCATCCGGATCGGTCATTACCAGTGTGAACAAATCGTCGTCTTGGGGAACGTACGCATTCGCCTGTGGTACGCTTTTTTGCATTTGCTTATTGAACGTGAACTGGAATTGGGGCTTGGAACGTGCCTTCTCAGTGGGCAGCGTGTTACCCATGGCAACAGGTGCACTTGATGAGTACTCTACGGCAAGTATCCCGGAGGGTTGAAAGCTTGTGTCATGAATTACATCCTCCAGAATGCCGTGCTTCTTGTAGGAGTCAATGCTTGCTTGTGCGAAGTCTATTGCTTGGTTCATGTTTTTTGCTTGTTCTCTTGTTCTTGTATTGATGCACTGGTAGGGAAAAGGAGCACTGCAATTCGTTTCTTGCTGCCCCCTTTTTATATACCAATTGAGATCTTTCCTTCCCTGAACAGCCCCTCTATCCCTTAAAAGATAGAAAAGTTCAAAGGGATAGGAAAAATCAACGAGCCAAAAAAAAAAAAAACGGAACCGTTCGGCATGTATATATTCACTATTTCATATACGCGTTTGCACAATATACTCTATCTTATCCGTATCTATACGAGCCGGTTGCTGCACCTTACATGTCATAGTTGAAATCAACGGTCGTGTTTTCGACCATGTAATAATTGGCACCGACCAGTTGCAGATTGTTCTCCTTGATATAGTCATAGGCACCCGCACCAGGAGTACCGTACCCCCAGGAGATAATGTTCTCAACCTTGGTAAAAGTGGACGAATCCGCTCCCTTGGGTTGCTTGCACAGGAAGAACACGTATCTGTGATAACCGGAGTTCTTTGGTGGACCAGGCCCAATATAGTTATTTCTCACGACACCCTTCCCCGAAATGGCAATATCTCCCCCAGGTCCGTACTCGACAGGAATATCAGTGATGATGTAGTGACAAACCTCCGACCACTTATGTTCTGTTCTAGAGGGCGCGTCCGGGTCAGTCATCAACAAAGCGAGTTTATCCTCGGCTGACAATTGGCTTTTATCGAAGGGCGTGAACTTGATGGTAGGAGCGGCTTGCGTAGCTTCCATTGGCATGGGATTGCCCAATTTGATGTCGTCAGAATCAACGTACGAAACCGACAACTCACCAAGAATCTCGAACGCCAAGTCCTTGACGGTGTCCTTAATGATGTCCTCTTTGTTCAGTTTAGCAACGATGGCACTAGACATAATATATATTTCTATTACTAAGTACTCGGATGGGTACCGAAAGTGGCAGATGGGCAGTGTTTACTCAAACAATTGATGGCAACATTCAATTCCTCACCTGGTGCGCACTTCCAATAATGAGCACGCTTGGCACTTTTATATTGTTCAAAAAAATGTCAGGCAAGATCTTTTGAAAAAAAGGTACCGAAACGGACGTAAGACGGAAATAGAATTTGAAGATAAAGTTATATATCACTACACACGAATACTTTCTTTTTTTTTTTTCACAGGAAAACTGTGGTGGCGCCCTTGCCTACTAGTGCATTTCTTTTTTCGGGTTCTTGTCTCGAGGAAATTTTAGCCTCATCGTAGTTTTTCACTCTGGTATCGATGAAAAAGGGAAGAGTAAAAAGTTTTCCGTTTAGTACTTAATGGGATTGGTTTGGGACGTATATATCGACTGGTGTTGTCTGTTATTCATCGTTGTTTTTCGGTTAGCTTCGAAAAAAAAATAGAGTAAAAACCAGGAATTTACCCTAAAAACAAGAAAAAATAAGATAAACGAAAATATGGCCGGTACATTTTTATTCACTTCTGAATCCGTTGGTGAAGGTCACCCAGATAAGATCTGTGACCAAGTTTCCGACGCCATCTTGGACGCTTGTTTAGCCGAGGACCCTCACTCCAAAGTTGCGTGTGAAACCGCGGCAAAGACTGGTATGATTATGGTCTTTGGTGAAATTACTACCAAGGCACAGTTGGATTACCAAAAAATCGTCAGAGACACCATCAAGAAGATTGGTTACGATGATTCCGCCAAGGGTTTCGACTATAAGACCTGTAACGTCCTTGTCGCCATTGAGCAACAATCTCCAGATATCGCCCAAGGTGTCCACGAGGAGAAGGATTTGGAAGACATCGGTGCCGGTGACCAAGGTATCATGTTTGGTTACGCCACAGATGAAACTCCAGAGGGTTTGCCTTTGACTATTCTTTTGGCTCATAAACTAAACATGGCCATGGCTGACGCGAGAAGAGATGGCTCTTTAGCGTGGTTGAGACCAGACACCAAGACTCAAGTCACCGTCGAATACAAGGATGACCACGGTAGATGGGTTCCACAAAGAATCGACACCGTCGTCGTCTCCGCTCAACATGCTGACGAAATCACGACCGAGGACTTAAGAGCGCAACTAAAGTCCGAGATCATTGAAAAAGTCATCCCAAGAGACATGTTGGACGAAAACACCAAATACTTTATCCAACCTTCCGGTAGATTCGTCATCGGTGGTCCTCAAGGTGACGCTGGTTTGACCGGTAGAAAGATCATCGTCGACGCTTACGGTGGTGCCTCATCCGTCGGTGGTGGTGCCTTCTCCGGTAAGGACTACTCTAAGGTTGATCGTTCTGCCGCTTATGCCGCTAGATGGGTTGCCAAGTCCCTAGTTGCCGCTGGTTTATGTAAGAGAGTTCAAGTTCAATTTTCTTATGCCATCGGTATTGCGGAACCATTGTCCTTGCACGTTGACACCTATGGTACTGCGACCAAGTCTGACGAAGAAATTATCGACATTATCAGCAAGAACTTTGACTTGAGACCTGGTGTATTGGTCAAGGAGTTGGACTTAGCTAGACCAATCTACTTGCCAACCGCTTCTTATGGCCATTTCACAAACCAAGAATACCCATGGGAAAAGCCTAAGACTTTGAAGTTCTAAGCTTTTTTCCTTTTGGACTTTTTTCTGCCTTCAACCTCCCATGTTTTCATTTGCTCAACACAAGTCAACATGTACATTATACCGTATTTGATGCAGGGACGCAATACCATCATATTCTTGATATAGACTCATTTTTCTCAAATCAAATTTGTATCGATTTCATTTTGCATTATACAGGATTCCTTTTCCTTTCTAACATTTAATACGTAACTACTAATATTAATATATACCTCCTTCAACGGATCAACAAACCAAACTTTATCTTATTCAAATAGAATTTAACAGATCCAACGCCTTAGTTAACTCATCTTTGGCGGTGGGCAGGTCTTCATAATTCAATGCGCTTATGGCGTATTTGGCAAGTTTTTGAATTTGCTCTATTTTACTGGCCCTGTCCATAATTTTTGTCAACTCATCCTTTGTATACGATTTATGCTCTGCTGCAGCAGGTTCTGATGGTGCAGAAGGGCGCGTAAGATCCACTTCTTTCTTCACAACTTGTTGTTCGTCTTTTGTTATTGCATCTTCGTTCTTGTCGACGGTCTGTTCTTCTTCGTTTACGCTATCGGCATCATCAATAAATTCAGGTACCTCATCCACAGGCTCGTATGATGTTGTTTGGTCTTTTGGGGCTAGGCCTTCGACTTTATCATTATTATTGTTTTCCAAATCGCTTGTCTGGTGATCAACATCTTCATCCTTAATCTCCTCGCTATCATCCGCAAAATCTGCATAATCTAACGTTTTCTCGTCGCTGGAACCAATTTCACCCTTTGCCAATTTACTCAAATAAATTTTGCAATACTTAATTCGTTTTTGTAATGAATTTGTACTCGTTTCACTTATATTTTCCTTCCACAGGTGTAAAATGCATGAAAATAAATCAATACAACACCAAAGTGATCTTTTTAACATAACATCCCAGGGACCATCTTTTAGCTGTTTCAGTTTCTCGTTATACAACGACATTGTAAAATTTAGCATATAAATTTTGGCTTTTTCTTGATCATGTATTAGCGTGTTCATAACGTGTAAGCTTTTGTCACTGTCTTCTGCTTCACTCTCGCCGCCAATCTCCTTCTTAAACGCTTCAATAGTATCAAGAAGTTCTGTCGCTAGTGCGGTCATCTCTTGCGACCGATCTTCTTCACTCAGTATCAATTCCACCGCATATAACTGAAGATAGTATCCGATGATCCCTAACCCAACTTTGTCAAAATCCTTCGCTGTAGCGACAACCCTTGCAGCGTTACTAGCCATAGAATTTATTTAAAATGTGGACAATTAGTTTCTAAAAATTGAATCAAATAAAATAAGAAAGCTTATTGTTCCTTTTTTTGTCTTCATCTGGACCGTTTGGATAAGATCATTCACCAAATCTTAGTTTTTTTTTTTAGTTTCCTTCTCCAACGATTTCATAATAATAAAAAAAAACAACAAAAAACACGATTGAGAAACATCAATATGAACTAAGCAATAGCTAAAAAAAAAAGAATAATAAAGGGGAACACAGTATAATTCTCGAGAGGATGGCGTTGGAAGAAGTGGTACGATACTTAGGACCTCACAATGAGATCCCTTTGACACTCACTAGAGACTCGGAGACTGGCCATTTCCTCCTGAAACATTTTCTGCCCATTTTGCAGCAATATCATGACACGGGGAATATTAACGAGACCAACCCCGATAGTTTCCCCACTGATGAGGAAAGAAATAAATTACTGGCACATTATGGAATTGCTGTAAATACAGACGACCGAGGTGAGTTATGGATAGAGCTGGAAAAATGTTTACAATTATTAAACATGCTAAATTTATTCGGTTTGTTCCAGGATGCATTCGAATTTGAGGAGCCTGAAACAGATCAGGATGAAGAAGATCCCAGCCATTCGAAACTACCAGAAAACAAGACCAAAAGTGAAAATTCTAAGGATAATATCAGCTCAAAGAGGATTAATAATTTACAAGATATGAGCCTGGATTCTGATGCACACAGAGAATTAGGCTCTCCTTTAAAAAAACTAAAAATAGATACCTCTGTAATAGATGCTGAGAGTGACTCCACTCCGAATACTGCCAGAGGCAAGCCTAACGATGATATTAATAAGGGCCCTAGCGGCGACAATGAAAATAATGGCACTGATGACAATGACAGAACCGCTGGACCTATCATAACATTCACTCATGACCTAACTTCTGACTTTTTAAGCAGTCCACTGAAAATCATGAAAGCACTACCTTCTCCAGTTGTAAATGATAATGAACAGAAGATGAAACTAGAGGCATTCTTACAACGGTTGTTATTTCCAGAAATTCAAGAAATGCCTACATCCCTTAATAATGACAGCAGTAATAGAAATTCAGAAGGGGGGAGCTCAAACCAACAACAACAGCACGTATCATTTGATAGCCTTTTGCAAGAGGTAAACGACGCTTTTCCTAATACTCAATTAAATCTTAATATTCCTGTAGATGAGCATGGAAACACACCATTACATTGGCTGACTTCAATAGCAAACCTGGAATTAGTGAAACACCTGGTTAAGCATGGTTCAAACAGATTATATGGTGATAATATGGGGGAGTCATGCCTAGTGAAAGCTGTCAAATCAGTAAATAATTACGACTCTGGTACTTTTGAGGCACTTCTAGATTATTTATATCCATGTTTAATTTTGGAAGACTCAATGAATAGAACAATTTTGCACCATATCATTATTACGTCTGGTATGACTGGCTGTTCAGCAGCTGCGAAATATTATTTAGATATTTTAATGGGATGGATTGTCAAGAAACAAAATAGACCCATTCAAAGTGGTACTAACGAAAAAGAAAGCAAACCGAATGACAAAAATGGGGAAAGAAAGGACTCTATACTAGAAAATTTGGACCTGAAATGGATAATAGCAAACATGCTCAATGCGCAGGACTCTAATGGCGATACTTGCTTGAACATTGCAGCAAGATTGGGAAACATTTCAATAGTAGACGCTTTATTAGATTACGGTGCTGACCCATTTATTGCAAACAAATCAGGGTTGAGACCCGTGGATTTTGGGGCAGGTACTTCAAAATTACAAAATACGAACGGCGGTGACGAAAACTCGAAGATGGTCTCTAAGGGTGATTACGACGGTCAAAAAAATGGAAAGGCCAAAAAAATAAGGTCTCAACTGTTGAAAAACCCACCTGAAACAACTTCGTTAATTAATGATGTCCAAAATTTACTGAATTCAATCTCGAAAGATTATGAGAATGAAACAGTGCAATATAATGAGAAATTAGAAAAACTACACAAGGAATTGAACGAACAGCGAGAAGAATTAGCTAATTCTAGAGAACAACTAGCAAATGTGAAGCAATTGAAAGATGAATACTCACTAATGCAAGAGCAATTGACCAATTTAAAAGCAGGAATTGAAGAAGAAGAGGAAAGTTTTAGGGAAGAGAGCAAAAAGCTAGGAATAATTGCAGATGAAAGTTCAGGTATTGATTGGGACTCTAGCGAATATGATGCAGATGAACCCTTCAAAGTAGAGTTCCTTTCAGATTTCTTGGAGGATAAATTACAAAAGAATTATGAAGGCGATATTTCCAAACTATTAGAAGCGGAGTCGAAAGAGCAGATAATGGAACAGATACGAAATCAACTTCCCGCAGAAAAAATCCAATCGATGCTTCCACCAACGGTCTTATTGAAGGCAAGAATAAATGCATACAAGCGGAATGATAAACACCTAACCAATGTATTGGATACAATCAGCACCAAACAATCAGAATTAGAGAATAAATTTAGAAGAGTGTTATCTTTATGTTTGAAAATCGACGAAAATAAAGTTGACAATATGCTTGATGGTTTGTTACAGGCCATATCTTCTGAAGACCCACAAGACATTGACACTGACGAAATGCAAGATTTTTTAAAAAAGCATGCTTCATGAGGGCATGTGATTTCATTGCATTAACTTTTATGACTTTATTTGAAGTTATTTTTTTGTTTTAGCGCTTTATTTACTTTTATTTTACTACATAACTGTATTCTTACAAAATTTTTACGTACTCAGATGGGATATATAGGCACTTGATGTTTTATTTTCTTGTTCTTATCATATATCCGATGGAATAAAATGTTCTATTTTGCTGGCTTTTTCCAAAAATATTGTTTATGTGTCCTTCTACAAGATCTTAAGCCTGTCCTTCCACCTTTTAATGAACTCACCAAGTTTCTTCTCTCGTAATCATCATCGTTTTCTAAATCGTAGAAATACTCTTCGTCCAATGGTTTGCCGGCGGCGTCCTTACCATGACGGTAAATGACACCGACACATTTCGCGTCGCTCAAAATCGAACGTAATTCATCTCTTGAAAGCTCAGAAATTTGTGAGTTCACCTGCTGTAATTGGAATAATGGCGTCTGCTGGACGTTTGCAAAAGCTAGGTGATTGGTTAAAATATGCTGTAGATGCATAACATCAATATTTCTTCTAGATAGCTCATCCAAATTCTCTTTCACCGATTTTTTTGGCTTTGAAGGTAAGACCCTCTTGTTAAGTTTTGGTTTCTTCATAGTCATAGGATTTTTATCAGATGATAGTGAATCTTGTCTCAGGGTTTGTTCCTCGTGATCAACAGAGGAGACGGATGAAAGTGGGGACGATTTAGAATTTAGGAAGTGGTTTAGCATCCTTTCTGCAACGCCAGAATCACTACCAATTGAGATTTTGTTGCTATCCTTAAGTATTTTTTTGGGTCTGTCCATCGAAGTGTCAGTAAAAATCAATGGATGCTTCCTTATACTACCCATATGTTTCGTTTCACTTTCACTTTCAAATTCAGCTTTCTTCTCGAATCTTAACGGCTCTGAAGAAGAGTTTTTTTCTTTTAACGAAATGCGAAGTAAAACCTGCCTAAAATCCAACATGATACCCTTGTAATATGTCATATAAACGGTGTCTCCCTCTTCCAGAGTGAAATTAATGAATCCTCCCTCGTCTTGAATTTCTTTAACACATTTTTCGTTAGAGAATCTGGGAACAAGCCTATATGCCCTATTATTGTTATTCATGGTATCCTTTAATTGATAACAATCAAATTGCTTACGATAGGTAACGATTAATCCGTTCATACTGAAGCAGTGAATCTTCACTTCATTTGTTTGTGGTAAATAAGTTATACTAGCGTGTACTCTGGATATGAACTTATTCTTACAGAGCGCAACATCACATTGCGAACTATTGCGCCCTACAGTAATGGTGCTGATCTTGCTAGGATCTAGTTCAGCATTGATGACTCTAGTATGCCTTGAAGGAGAAGAAAGTTTGGAAGAAAACTTGGGTGACGTTTCTGCCAACTGGCCAGGAAAAGCTGGAGAGGAAGGGATGGCGTCAACCTTATTCGACCTAACGGGAGACGAAACCCTTCCTATACTGGAAGAAGGAAATGGAGTTGGATAATCTCCTTTCCCGAAATTTCCAATTGATTCTGACGCAGTTTTACCAGCTTTCTCATAATTGGATGAGGGACAATTAGGCTGCTGTTTGTAATTTGGTGGAGAGTACGGATCCACTGTCCTGTAGGGGGACGAAGGAAATTGCGAGCTCATGCCTTCTTGTGATTATTAATCTTTGATGTGTCGTGGCAGATGTATATGGACTTTTGTACGTAAAGTAGATTGCTATAATTCAATTCTAAATGAATGAAAGTAGAGAAAGAGTTTCCATTGATGAATTTTAGTTTACGTCGACTGCCGCTGTTCATTCTCATCAAAACACGAAAGCAAACCATAGAGATGAACTTAAGAAAAAAGGGCCACGGGATTTTTTTTTCGCGTTTTGGCGTTTTCATATCAAAAAAAAAAAACCATATTAACATCTGTACATTATTATTAACTAAACATCCGTACACAAAAGGTTTTCCAAGACAAAACGTTGTCGAGACTATTCTCTTTCGAAGAAATTCTAAAACACACTTCGGCAGGCCGGCAACAAGAAGGCGGCCCCTTGGGGAAAGGGAAGTCAATCCGTCTGCCCGTTCTCTAGGCTGATGGTAGGCAGGGCGATGCCATACTGGTGAAGTGTGGTCCGTCGGTCTGTCTCCTCCAAACGTTGATGTTCTCCTGGTAGCTTTCTCATCACCGTCAATATTACAAGTGTAAGAATGAGAAATGCTCTATATGAGGGTACTATTAAATTTCAAAAATGTTTACTTTTAAGAGGTATTTGCTAAAGCCTCATACAAATAATATAGACAAAAATGGGTAGTATGTAGTAGGACATTGAGAATAAAACTGTGAACCTGTTATTGACGACCGTGGAGAAATGTTATGATTATCTGAAGAGAAATATCGGAACGCATGCACACCAAATTTATACTTAGCAAGACTGGACGATACGAGACTGGTATACTTGTATGAAGACAGAATAGTGAACGAAAGACATGCGCATGACAACAAATTTACCGTATAGAAGAAATATTCTGCTTGTATGCCTGAGGGAACTCGAAAGGATCAATTTCAATGGCGTTGTAACAGTCACGAAAAAAGTGTAACTATAAGATAAAGCAAATTGTACTAACAAACTTAACCAAATTGCACAACAATTTGATTTTCTTTTTAAATAGAGGGTACTCCTTCATTCGGTAAACGTCACAACAAGTCCCACACTTTGTGTAACAGATGTGGTCGTCGTTCTTTCCATGTTCAAAAGAAGACCTGTTCCTCCTGTGGTTATCCAGCTGCTAAGACCAGATCTTACAACTGGGGTGCCAAGGCTAAGAGAAGACACACTACTGGTACTGGTAGAATGAGATACTTGAAACACGTTTCAAGAAGATTCAAGAACGGTTTCCAAACCGGCTCTGCTTCTAAGGCTTCTGCTTAATTTTTATACTAAGATCTATTTCTTTAAATGAAAACTCAATAATTAGAGACCTTATATAATAACCAACTGCAAAAAAACTTCTAAACAATTAGTTAACAAATCTCCAGCCTTTTTTTAATATATCTTTATTCATATGTAACGCCTTTGAGTGCTTACGGGAAAAGTAGAATTGATAGTTTCGTAATTCATGACCGGAAAAAGTGAAAAATTATTGTTCGATGAATATATACAGAGATGTCTTGAACTGTTTTTGCCAGCATCATTCGTTATAGGGAGCAAAGTTAGTGCAACCCAGTTACCAGATATCTAGTCACCAAGAAGAAAACCCGTAAAATCGTAGGTCATGGTCGAAGATTCCAGAGTTAGAGACGCCCTCAAAGGTGGTGATCAGAAGGCATTACCGGCCTCTTTGGTTCCTCAAGCACCTCCTGTCTTGACATCAAAGGATAAGATTACTAAGCGGATGATTGTGGTATTAGCGATGGCATCCCTCGAGACACACAAGATATCGTCCAACGGGCCTGGTGGTGACAAATATGTCCTTTTGAACTGTGACGACCATCAAGGTTTATTAAAAAAAATGGGTAGAGACATTAGTGAAGCAAGACCTGATATTACCCACCAATGTCTTTTGACGTTGCTAGATTCTCCAATCAACAAAGCCGGAAAGCTGCAGGTCTATATTCAAACAAGTCGAGGAATTCTGATCGAGGTTAACCCCACTGTTCGTATACCAAGAACTTTCAAAAGATTTTCAGGTTTAATGGTTCAGTTACTACATAAGCTTTCTATCAGATCGGTAAATTCTGAAGAAAAGTTACTTAAAGTCATTAAGAACCCAATTACCGATCACCTACCTACTAAGTGCCGTAAGGTGACATTATCCTTTGACGCACCAGTTATCCGCGTTCAAGATTACATCGAAAAACTAGACGATGATGAAAGTATATGTGTCTTTGTTGGTGCCATGGCAAGAGGTAAAGATAACTTTGCGGATGAATACGTCGACGAAAAAGTCGGCTTGTCCAATTACCCATTGTCTGCCTCAGTTGCATGTTCTAAATTTTGCCATGGCGCTGAAGATGCTTGGAATATTTTATAGTGTTTAAGTCTACTTGGCATCCTCTTTGTATAATAAACAGTCAATATACGATATAGAAACAATCGAGTTAGCGATTAATTCGACTGCACCTCTATCCTTCCCCCACGCGAAATAATGGTTCGGAAGTCATCTGAACGAGGCTCAGTCTTTGAATATTTCACCTAATTCGGACCCTGAACGGTGAACAAAATTTCAATATGATATAAACAAAACGTGGAAGAACTCTTGGCAAAGACAAAGGATAAAGAGCTCGTTGGAAAAGTTTTTTTACAACTGCAAACGGCACTTAATATTGCTAATTAACTTGCCAGTATCATTTCCCTAGCGCCTTGCCGATTTGGTCTTTTTGGCACTGTTTATTCTTACTAAACGATATTCGTAAAACGGAAATCAAAGAAAACCAAAATTGAAGTCCCAAAGCGTGGCAATAAAAGAACAAGTAACTGCAAGAACACCAAGAAGCTACAGTAAGAAATGAAAAGGATTTTCTCTGGTGTGAAGTCCCCAAAGTTATCTGCTCCCCCAAAAGTTTTCAAAAATGATGAGAGCCCATCCACTCCGAGCTCTCCCAAATTCGACCAAGGGCTTCGAAGTTTATCAGCATCAGCTTCAAGACTCTTCAGTAACTCAATATCCACTCCTGGGAGCCCTACGTTAGATCTTCCGCAAGAACACTCTATTAATGGTGATATCTCACCAGAACTAGTACCAATCGTTACTTTACTCTCTGCACAGGCTCATAGGAGATACCATTATGGTATATTCTTGATATTACATGATTTGAAGACAGACGGAACACCTGCCGCGCGTCAGTGGGAAGAATGCTATGGTGTGTTGCTAGGAACTCAGCTGGCTTTATGGGATGCAAAAGAATTATCAGATTCCAAGAATAATAAGAACACATCAACCATGAAAAAAGCCGCATCGAGACCTTCTTTTATCAATTTTACAGATGCTTCTGTGAGGAGTTTGGACGCTAATGATCAGGTAATCATTGCATCAGAGAACGAAAAGACAAAGAAAGATCTAGACAATGTTCTTGTTGTTTCAACAACTTTAAAAAACAGGTATTTCTTAAAATTCAAAAATTCAAAATCATTCAAAACTTGGAACGCAGCAATTAGGCTTAGTTTGTTCGAGTTTACGGCGTTGCAAGAGGCCTACACGGGCTCATTTTTGTCAAGCAGAGGTGTTAAACTTGGTGATATCAAAGTTGTTATGGCAGATACAAAATTCACTTATGAGGACTGGGTTAGCGTAAGATTCGGGACAGGTATGCCATGGAAACGTTGTTATGCTGTTATTTCTCCACAGTCTGGCAAAAAAAAGAAAAATTCGAAAGGTTCAATATGTTTCTATGAAAATAACAAAAAAACCAAAAAATCAAACATAATGACAACGGTAGTAGATGCACGGGCTTTATATGCCGTTTATCCTTCCTCGCCGATATTAATCGACACATCTACAATCATAAAATTGGAAGGTTTTGTCTCTTTTGACAAAAGTGAGGAACCTCAAGAAACCAACCTATTTATCATGCCTGAAAAGCATCAAGGTGTTCCGGGATATGACACTATTATTCGCTTCTTAATCCCAGCTATGAACGCGTTCTACTTATATGGTAGGCCAAAGGGTTTGATTGCCAACAGAACTGACCCAGACTCCCTGCTGTTTGCCTTACCCACTCTTCCGCATATATATTATTTGCAGGTGGATGACGTTTTATCATTAACAAAAGACAAAAATTACATACATTGGAGTGCTGCTGATTGGAGGAATAACATTGTTCAAGTATTACAGAAAAAATTAAGTAAGGGCTATAAAGGCTGTGGTAATAAAACTGTATCAGTTTCATCTGGGATGATGAAGTCGCCGGCAATTAGTTCAGCTGAATTATTTGAAGGGTACGATTCTCTCCCTGAAAGACAAATGGAAAGTCCGCAAAAATCTAAGATGAAGTCTCCTACATTAGCATCGACCGATGATATTAATTCCGCTTCTGCTTCCGTAAACTCACATGCTACCTCAGTAAAACAAACTGAATTATTTGTGACTGATAATTCTTCAAAAATCAATGACTCTGTGTCGGCGCAGTCCAGTGTCACTACTAACTTCAAAGATACTTTTACCACCCCAATGACATCAGGAATGCTCAACCATGAAAATTCAGAGAGAAGCTTTGGTTCAGGATTAAAACTCAAAATCACTGATTCAAATTTGGAAAATATGGAAGACGTTGAAGCGAAATCTGCTAACGAATTCTCTACGACACCAGAAGACAAACATATTCACCTCGCCAATGCAGCCGAATTATCCGCCCTTTACGACAAATATTCCACATCTCCGTTTGGTAAATCGGAGGCTAATTCAAGCCCTAAACCTCAAAAATTGGAAGTTAAAGATCGGTCAAAAAATGAAAACAGAAGCCCCTATGAGAGATACGTAGGTACATCCGCTGAAAGCAAGACATTTGAAATAGGTAACGTCAGAGAGTCGAAAAGTACGATAAATACTTCCCTTTCTTCGCCTTTGAGGGTAGAAGATAGTAGACGTTCAAAAAATGAGGACCTGGGATCTTTGAAAGAGTTTGAAGAGTTATCTCAAAAGATTAGCAATATGGGAATGGCAAATATTTCTTCAGAAGCTTTAAGTGACACAGCAGAAAACAGTTCTTTTGTTACGGACCTGAACTTGAATATCAATAACAGTTCATCGGTCAATCTCAATGAAGAACAACGTGTGCCGGATTTTGGGGAGGAAAACGTATTTGATCCAGATTATATGGAACAAAACCAAATGTTGGAAACAGAAAGTAGGTACACTACGGATGAGTTTGACTTTTCAGATAATCAGGATGCAGCATCCAGTAATTATAGCAATGGGCAAACCAACCGAACAGTAACTGAAACCCTTTCTGCCAGTGACAGAAATGACAAGATCCCACATTCTTCTTTATTTACAAACTTAAACCAGCTTACTTCGAATGGAGGAAACTATCAGGATAGGGAAGATTTCTCTGGTGATCAAATAAACAAACCTCAACAATCTCAACCACTTCATGTGAAAGGACCACAAACTTCGTCATTTGGTTACAGAAATTCTTCAGCCAATAGCTCGCAGCCTCAAGCACCATACCCGGTTGGTCGCCCGTTAGGTAAGATAAGAACGGGTCCGCTGACCGTCCAGCCTATGCAACAAGGTGGAAACTCATCAATGTATTCTTTCCAATCTTCGCAACATCGGTTTCATTCGTCGCAACAGCGCCAAAACCAATCACTTTCCTTCAGAAACAATACCTATGGAAGTGGTAACAATCAAAATACATTCCATCCATCGCCGCAACTGCAACAACAGCCTCAAAATATGAGATATTTGAATAATAAGTTACCAATAAATGATAGATCTCCAATACCGCAAACACAGCACCATGTACCAGATGGCCGTCCCAGCCTCCATATAAATACCACTAACCGCACAAATCCGCTTACTGCACAAAGTGGATTTTCTCAATTTATGCCTCCCAATAGCACATCAACCAACCCATATTCCAGCTGATTCATTTATATTTCATCTTTTCTTTTTTTTTTTTTTACAATTCAGTAGTTTTATATAACTTCCCATAAATGTATTATTTTTTTAATACGACTATAATATACCTCTATACCCTTATTTATCTCTTTACCTTTGCTTTTAAGCTAAACAAATCTTCATTAACAGGTATTATATTACTGGCGTCGCGTTTCGTTTAGGCGCATCGAGCCGAGACTTCAGAATCACAAATGCTTTGTATATATGTTACGTATTCAGTATTGCCCAACATGCAACTAGATTCAACTAAGCAGACGTGGGTACTTACATGAGAAGCAGATCATTGAAATTTTACTAAGTTAAAGAAGAGGAAGGGCTCCAATGATTGTAAGAATGATACGTCTTTGTAAAGGTCCAAAGTTGTTGCGAAGTCAATTCGCATCAGCAAGTGCACTATATTCAACCAAGTCATTGTTCAAACCTCCCATGTACCAAAAAGCGGAAATTAATTTGATTATTCCACATAGAAAGCACTTTTTGTTGCGGTCGATTCGATTACAATCAGACATTGCGCAAGGAAAGAAGTCCACCAAGCCCACTTTAAAGTTGTCCAATGCAAATTCAAAATCCTCGGGGTTTAAAGACATTAAACGGCTATTCGTCTTATCTAAACCGGAATCCAAGTACATTGGTCTTGCCCTCCTTTTAATCCTCATTTCAAGTTCAGTTAGTATGGCTGTACCTTCCGTTATCGGTAAATTATTAGACTTGGCTTCCGAAAGTGACGGCGAAGATGAAGAGGGCTCAAAAAGCAATAAGTTATATGGTTTTACGAAGAAGCAATTTTTCACAGCATTAGGAGCAGTATTTATAATTGGAGCAGTTGCTAATGCAAGCAGAATCATCATTTTAAAGGTCACCGGTGAGAGACTGGTCGCAAGATTAAGAACGAGAACAATGAAAGCTGCATTAGATCAAGATGCCACATTTTTAGATACTAATCGTGTCGGTGATTTGATCTCAAGATTATCATCTGATGCATCTATAGTGGCCAAATCGGTCACACAAAACGTCTCTGATGGAACAAGGGCAATTATTCAAGGGTTTGTCGGTTTTGGCATGATGAGCTTCCTCTCGTGGAAATTGACTTGCGTAATGATGATTTTAGCCCCTCCTTTAGGTGCTATGGCACTGATATATGGTAGGAAAATACGAAACCTATCAAGACAGTTACAAACCTCAGTAGGTGGGTTAACAAAAGTGGCAGAAGAGCAATTAAATGCTACTAGGACAATTCAAGCATATGGTGGTGAAAAAAACGAGGTTCGCCGCTATGCAAAAGAGGTTAGAAATGTATTTCATATTGGTCTGAAGGAAGCGGTTACTTCCGGTTTATTCTTCGGAAGTACTGGGCTAGTTGGCAACACTGCAATGCTGTCGTTATTATTGGTTGGAACAAGCATGATTCAAAGTGGTTCAATGACTGTCGGTGAATTATCTAGTTTCATGATGTATGCCGTGTATACCGGAAGTTCATTATTTGGTTTATCGAGCTTCTATTCAGAACTTATGAAAGGTGCTGGTGCGGCTGCCAGGGTTTTTGAATTAAATGACCGTAAGCCATTGATTCGTCCGACTATTGGAAAGGATCCTGTGTCATTAGCCCAAAAACCCATCGTTTTCAAAAACGTGTCATTCACTTATCCCACTCGGCCCAAACACCAGATTTTCAAGGATTTGAATATTACTATCAAGCCTGGTGAACACGTTTGCGCTGTCGGTCCATCAGGAAGCGGCAAATCAACAATTGCGTCTTTGTTGCTCAGGTACTACGATGTGAACTCAGGATCGATCGAATTTGGTGATGAAGACATCAGAAATTTCAACTTGAGGAAGTATCGAAGACTAATAGGATACGTGCAACAAGAACCACTACTTTTCAATGGGACTATTCTGGACAATATCCTCTACTGCATTCCGCCTGAAATTGCGGAGCAGGATGATCGTATTAGACGTGCTATTGGAAAAGCTAATTGCACAAAATTTTTGGCCAATTTTCCAGATGGATTGCAGACTATGGTTGGTGCTAGAGGCGCGCAATTGTCCGGTGGTCAAAAGCAAAGAATTGCATTAGCTAGAGCGTTTTTACTAGATCCTGCCGTCCTTATTTTAGATGAAGCAACCAGTGCCCTTGACTCTCAAAGTGAAGAAATAGTTGCCAAAAATCTTCAGAGACGTGTGGAAAGGGGGTTCACTACTATATCAATTGCACATAGGCTTTCGACGATCAAACACAGTACTAGGGTGATTGTGTTAGGAAAACATGGCTCAGTGGTTGAAACCGGTTCATTCCGAGATCTAATCGCCATTCCTAATAGTGAACTAAATGCGCTGCTTGCCGAACAGCAGGACGAGGAAGGAAAAGGGGGAGTGATAGATTTGGACAATAGTGTTGCCCGGGAAGTATAAGAAGTTGCCGCAGTATGGAATCACTTTTCTATGCCACAGTTATGGTATGTGTTGGAAGACAATTAATTATCGCATTATGTTTGCTGAATATGAAATTGTGTATTCTATAATTTAAATGATGCCCAATGTAATTTACACAAACAGTTTTTTTTTAAAGCTCCTTGTACGCCTTTATACACATTAAATTAATATTAGATGCACAACATACGGTACGTTTAGGAAACTCAAATTAAGCTTTATTTTTTTACTTTTTTATTATTGTTACTATTATTCTTATTATCAACATTATCGTTTTCATATCTTTCCTGAGTACAAATATGACTGAAACTTACAAAAAAAAAATTAATTATTTATTACTATTAATGATTAGATGTTACGCTTTTTTATAAAAGTGAGAGTGATACTCGGTTTAAATCATCGTCCACCCTTCATCCGTTGTTTCAGCAGGTGTCAGTTTGGTTGCATCTACATTTTCCTCTTTCTTGCGCGGAGTTTTCACTCTTGATAAAGTAACGCTTCTTGCATACTCAAGTTCGTTGTAAATTGCACTTATTGCAGTTTTAATCCCATCTTCTTTGGAAATTTTCTTCTTTATTAATCCAGCTCTATCCTTCATTATTTTGTTCGTCGTAGCTACTTTTAAAGCATCTGCTAATGTTTGAGCGTTAAGTTTCTTTAAAGCAATACCAACTCCAATGTCTTCTACTCTACCTGCATAAAAGAACTGATCACCAAAGAAAGGTTTTATAACAGTAGGTAAACCAGCACGTAATGAAGCTCCAGTAGTTCCAGAACCACCATGGTGAACGGCAGCATCGACTTGTGGGAACAACCAATCATGGGGAACGTTTCCGATATTTAAAATGTTTCTTGGAAGATCTACCTCTGTCTTCTTTGCCGCCTTATCGCCCAACCTTTCTGACCATCCCTTATTTAAAATGCAGTATACATCTGCTTCCATAACTGCTTCGACAAGAGCTTCCGTCATTTCTTTGGCATTAGAGACTACAATCGAACCAAACCCGATATAAACCAATTTTTTTCCTTTTGATCTTGCCTCAGAAATAAATTCTTGTAATTCTGCTGGCGGTTTGAAAGTACTCTTATCATCAAGAAACCAATATCCTGTAACTCTCACCCACTCGCTAAAATCAATTGATGGCGGAAAAATTGTAGGAGAAACATTGTATAAGAAAGGAACATTATTCTGCTGTAAAAGAAAAAGATTTGTTTTCCCTAAACCTAGAGTTTCAACTCTCCACTTGTTTACTTGCCCACTAATTCCCTTCCAGAAAACGTTTTCGAAAAGGACATGTGTCAGGTAGTTATAGTTACCGCCCCTTTTTTGATCTGGTACAATAAATGCATGTGGATATGCTCTTGTTCTTGTCCATGGCATGGTAAATGCTCGAAAATAAGGAATTTGCAATGCTTCAGTAATATGAATACCAACCATAGCTGAGGGTGATTCAATCAGAATATCAAATTTTCTTCTGTTACAAACCTCCCAAGATGTCTGTAAAAGAGCATCGATCCATCCCCTAAATTTGCTCGAAGCTTCTCTCAGCATTTTAACATTCATTGATTCATTTTCCACCATCAAGGACATCAACTCCACTGGGTTACCAGCAATCTCTTCAAACTGGATTCCATGACTTTCAACAAAGTCTCTAAATTCCGAATGTGTAATTATTACCACTTGGTGACCTTCTTTTATCAAGCCCTTTCCAAGTGCAATATATGGTTGAACATCCCCTCTTGAGCCAATCGTCAATAATCCAAACTTATAACTCTTGTTTGGTTTTATGCTTGTTTTATAGTGCGGATTCTCATCAATCATTAACGGTACCTCAAAGCCCTCGGCATTAATTTTATCTTCGAAAAGCTTCAACTTCGCTGAGTCAGGGTTATGCTGAACATCGCCAAGAGAAGCACTCGATATATTCGATCCTTCTGCACTGCTTGCATATATGTTATCTAAGAGCTTTAAAAGAATGCGTTCAATATCATCCCTGGCGACCTCAGTGCTAAATTCAAAAAATAGCTCCTCGTGACCGTGAATTACTATAACCAATACAAAATAACCAAATCGAAATCCCTTTTCTTTATAGCATGTCTCCACATCAACCAATGGCAAAACCATGTATGTATTAGACCCTGGTAATAACGATCTGAAGCACACCGTATCATTGGATACGTAAATCTTACCATAAACGGGAACATTTCTATTCAGGTATGTGTAGTAAGTACTGATTAGTGACTTCTCTTTATTAAACTTGAAATGGTACCTGAACCGCTCGTTAGCAGAAACCTCTTCTGTTTCTTTAATCAAATAGGTATCATCCTTTTGAAACGGGATAAACTTGTTCCGGTAGTGTATTGGTTTGGCAGCCCACATTTCGGCAAAATTTTTGAGGTGACTTGGCTTCCAAGCTACGGTTTGCTCTTGACTATCTTCTTGTTCATGAATATGAATCGTGGAATGCACAGAAGAGTCTATATCATTCGCCGCATCTTTATATATTTCCTCCACATCCTCAACTTGAGAATCTTCAAGAGGTTTAGCTCTACGAAACCAACTATTGCTTCTTTCTCTAAATCTGAATCGACTCTTTTTCCCATTTTCCGAAGAAGGCACAGCCGAAGTTGGAACATTCAAATATTTTGAATCCTCGCCGTTATTCTTTTGCTCAACTGTAGCTGGTGTCTCTTTTCCAAAACTTGATTTTGATTTCTTGGCTGGAATATCATAATAAAGTGTATTAACACCGGATTTCTGCAATATAGCCAACTGTTCGCCAAGGCTCTCTTTGACCTGACTACCGGACCCATCCATGAAAACAAACATGAAATCATCGATAGCATAGGTCTGTGAGCTCTCCAAAGCTCTTAATCTCAATGTTAAAGCTTTGTTGACTATAGGTTGATCATCTATCTCTATAATGTTGGGCAGCGGAATTTTTAAACTTATCGAATTGTTTTCAGAATTCTGAGCTGCGAACTGCTCCTTTTTCAAAGCGTTCACCCACGATTTAGCGGAGAACTCTGAATCTGCATTGAATTTGAATGTACTTTCATCTGTGTAAAGCTTAAATGTTTTCGTAGCACTCCCGTTTAAGGTATGTTTTTGTGTTTCAATTTTTTGGACCTCCCTCAAATCTATGGTTAAAACCGGAAAGTATAGCTCAGTTGATGAGGTATACATAGAAAATAAATGATTCTTTAGTACGCACCAATACCTGGTAGACCTAATTAGTTTTGTCCTGATATTAAGGTTTCCAGACATTTTAACCGACCGAGGATTCTTAGGTAAATATGCAAAGAATAGGAAATGTTTTGTTGTAATAAAAATATGGCCTTGAACCAACACATCTTTAAGTAGCCATGCAGGGAAATCATTCAAAAATGGTTCCTGTTCGTCTAAACAAAACCGCTGTCTCAACTTAGCCACATTGTCTTTTGACAGTTTTTCCCTAGTTATTGAGAAGTCGAATAAAGTTGGCTTTCTTTTGTCTAATCTTGGTACTTCCGGATGCGATTTAGTTTTGAGATTTTCCTTTTTGCTTTTTACCTCATTTCGACCAATGTTTTCCTGGAAACTATCACTGGAATCAGATTCTTCAGAATCAACTTGCGACAACACATTCATTTCTTGAGCATTATTCATCCCTGCATACACACTAGCAGTAGTTAATAAACCGGCAATACTTTTCATCATATACTTGGATTTCGCCAAGTCATCTGCATTATCGTTATTGTAACCGTTTTCGTCATCATCACTACGGGCTTCATTTGGACTGTCCTGCAGTTCTTGCTGCTCAGACGACCCCATCGATAAACTGCTATTTGATCTTCCTCTCCAGCGCTTGAACTTCGAAAGTGACCTTGAAAGGCGATGATGCCTAGGGGAAGTTTCTGGCTCAGATGGCTTATCAGGTACCAACGAAATGCTTGGTTTTGGCCCCGCCTCGCTATCAGACGCTGATATGATTTGAGTGATGGGCATTCTTTTAAGTTATACGGATTTTCACCAAAGCATAAAGTGCAACTGAACTTCTGATGTTTACTTTTTGACAGCCATGACTTTATCAGTGATAAATGCAATGACTTTCCGATCTACTCCTTCTGTTGACTTTTAGTCCCTTTTTTCTTAGATGTTATGTTACAGTCACATCAGGGTTAAGTTTTTCCAAGTCATCTCAAAACAATGACCTATTTTATTTCTAGATAAACCCTGGTGTAAGCAGGGTTAATTTTGTCCCAAACGGGCAAAATATAAATACCCCTTTCGGGAAATAAACTAAAAAGAGTTCTAATTAGCCAATTGGCAAGAAAGCTCGATGAAGAATCATTATGGGTTTAGAAATCAGATTTCCTTACTTTACAAGTTCTCTCACGCAAGCTTGATCGTTTTTAAATTTTCTACGTTCATTCAAGACAAAGTGGTTACAGATAGAAGTTTTTCTCACATTTAGATTATTTTTTCCTGATAGTATTAAATAACACGTACGATCAACAAATTGTTGCTCAGTTTAAGTGAGCCTAGAGAATTAAGCTTTATTACTGCTGTATTTTCTGTTATTTTGATTGCCTTGGGAATAAAGGAAAGGTTTGGAGGGGCACATCTTCCTAAATAGCAGTAAGGAAAAAGAATCGCGTGTGAAGTCTTTTAAATCAACATAGTTATCCTCGGTTCCAACTATTTTACTTTCGTTTCAATTCCGTTGTTCTTAACTAATCTTCTTTTCTTTTAACTTGTTACAAGCCAGTACTCATTGCAAAATCAAAAAAAAAAAACACAACTAATAAACTAAACAACTAAAAAAATGAATTCTCCAACAATGAAATCGGAACAACTTACTCCAAAACTCTCACCAATGTCCTTTTGTTTGGATGACCAAAGAAATGCAGGCTCTTTTCAAAATCTATTGAACTCACCTACGAAGCTAAAATTAGACACTGGCCCGATTGGTAATTCCTTGTTATATCCAACATCACTCTCTAAATTGAGCGAGTTATCAAGAGGTGGACGTTCTAAACAAAGAAGGGGCTCTGACACTATGAGGTCTGTATCGCCTATTAGGTTTCAGTTTTTGAACAACACTCCAAAGATGTTAAAACCCGAGTACCTATCTCAAACAACCAGTAATCTGCCATTGCTATCTGCCCTATTGAAGAATAGCAAGAAAACTACTAGTGAAGGCCAGAATTCAAACCCTGATCCATTGAACATAGAGAAAAACATCATTAAACAAAGCATCAAGGACAAACTAGAGCAGCTGCGCAGTTCAGAATCCGTTGCGCAAGTACAAAAGAAAGAACGCAATCCCCCTTCATTTGAGGCCAAAGTCTGTGCGGAAGAACCGATATTACGGAAAAACGCCGAAGGGTTGCTCCCCTCATACGTTCCTGTTCCTGCTACTCCTTTGGAAGATCCAGAAAATCATGGGGTGCGAAAGGTCGAGGACAAAGGACTTAGAGTCGTCTCCGGCGGCTCCACTCAGTGTCTAAGCACCGAAGTGAACGAATTGCCTAAGGATCTGAATCTAGACAATTTACCTACGGATAATAACGGGTTCGTTCAATATGGTCTCAAAGGCAATAACAACAACAACAGATATAGCTTTATCTCGTCTACGTCGACGGACTATGAGCCCGAATGGTGTGACGGACAACAACATATTTCAATGCAAATGGCCTCTATGGCCAATGCAGAGGAGGCAAATAGTCGTGAAAAATCGAATTTAGACATAAAGATCAAGCAGCTAGAACTTGAAATTACAGAATTAAAGTTGCAGAATGAAAAATTAGTGCATTCCATGACGACGAACAGATACATTGAAGAAAGATTTATGCTTGAGGTTATGAAGGATCCTAGTATACAGGCTCAAAGATCCCAAAGAGATATTGAGAGAAAAGTCAAGCAACTGGAGAAAAAATTCTTCAATTGTAAAAAAGTTCTTAAGAAATTGACTGAATCCTCCGCAGTAGTGGCCACCTCCACTTCAAAAACTGAAGGAAATTCAGCAAGAATCCCATGCCCTAAGACTAGACTGGCACGCGTTTCTGTTTTAGACCTAAAGAAAATTGAAGAACAGCCAGATTCTTCTTCGGGAACTTCGTCCGAGGAAGATCATCTAACAAACGATGATACGGATGCTAATACTAGCGAAGATTTAAATGTTGCTTTTGAAGAGGAGCCAACTTCTGCTATTTCCACAACAGCATCTGTGCAGAGTGGGGAAAGTAAAAGAGGTTTCCAACTTAACCTTCCTGTCCAAGTGGAGAAGAAGGAAAAATGAAGCGTCAACTTCAAATTAAATTAACTTATTTTACACAAACATTCACAATACATCAATGCTGATAGGCGCTTTGTATTGTAGGCTATCGAGTTACGCATCTGCAATGTGCGTGATTTCTCCGTTATCCATCCTTCTCATTGGACAATTTTTATTTGAATATTACTGAACTTCAAAGGGCTTGTCGTGTGATTTAATCTTTTTTCTTACAACGTCGAATGCTGCAGCTATTTATTCATAGTGTCGTCTAAGCAAATACCCCGCTTTTAAAAGCTGAATAGAAAATCCAATCACGGTGTGACTGGTATCACAAACACATAATTTATATATTGCATTCAAGTTTATTCAACCTATACTTAAATACATTAATTACCAAAAAAAATGATATAATAAAGTCTTCTTTTATCTGATTAATGACACCTTTTTCAGCGGGCCAAATTTTTTTTATTTCCGAAGCCCGCCGGACTAATATTAATTATATCAGATAGTTGGTGAGCAAACGCATGTGGAAATGAACAACAATTTCGAAAGTGCATATACTATCTATAAATATCAAGGGGATTCTATACTATAACAATACCTGCGATGTCATCCACAGCAGTACCACGACCTAAACCTTGGGAGACCAGTGCTTCGTTAGAGGAGCCACAGCGTAATGCTCAGTCTTTAAGTGCGATGATGACCTCGAATCAGCAGGATTCCAGGCCAACTGAAGAAAGCAATAACAGTAATAGTGCAAGTGAGTCTGCTCCCGAAGTTTTGCCGCGGCCTGCGGCACTTAACTCCTCTGGTACCTACGGCGAATCGAATACAATACCGGGAATATACGGTAATAGCAATTATGGGATACCCTATGATAATAATCCGTATAGTATGAACTCTATATACGGAAACAGCATAGGGAGGTATGGCTATGGAGGATCGTACTATGGCAACAATTATGGATCGTTTTATGGAGGAGGGTACGGTGCAGGAGCGGGATATGGAATGAATAATGGAAGTGGACTAGGTGAGTCGACGAAGGCCACCTTTCAGTTAATAGAAAGTTTGATAGGCGCTGTTACTGGATTTGCACAAATGCTGGAATCTACTTATATGGCCACACACAACTCGTTTTTCACCATGATATCCGTCGCAGAACAGTTTGGTAATTTGAAGGAAATGCTAGGTTCATTTTTTGGTATCTTTGCTATAATGAAGTTTCTTAAAAAAATACTCTATCGTGCTACTAAGGGGAGACTAGGAATACCACCAAAGAATTTCGCAGAATCTGAAGGAAGCAAAAATAAACTAATTGAAGATTTTCAAAAGTTTAATGATAGTGGTACCATAAATTCTAATGAGAAAGCCACAAGAAGGAAAATTTCATGGAAACCGCTACTATTTTTTTTGATGGCAGTATTTGGTTTTCCATATCTACTAAACAAATTTATTACTAAACTACAGACCTCTGGAACCATACGAGCATCGCAAGGAAATGGTAGCGAGCCTATTGATCCTTCGAAGTTAGAATTTGCAAGAGCGTTATATGATTTTGTTCCAGAAAACCCAGAGATGGAAGTTGCTTTAAAAAAGGGCGACTTGATGGCAATTTTGAGTAAGAAAGACCCTCTTGGGAGGGATTCTGACTGGTGGAAAGTGAGGACAAAGAACGGCAATATTGGCTACATTCCGTATAACTATATTGAGATCATAAAAAGACGGAAGAAAATTGAGCATGTTGATGATGAAACGCGTACACACTAGTGCATCAATATTTGCACACATATATTCGCATATATATATAGTAAAATCTAAAGTAATGTAAATATTCCAGGGAGAATCAGCAGAAACGAGACGAAGTACTTCTTAACAAAAAGCCAGATAACGGTGCAAAAACACATTATATTCTCCATCTTGAAAACACAATCTCCTACGTACACATATGCGTATTTATTTTTATATGAATGAAACGCCTATGGATATATATATGGGAATATAGACATTCACAATTTCAGGACAATTGTGATATGGCAATATCCAAGGCCTGCGGTGCTGGGCTTCGCTTTTTTTCACCAACAAAATGAGATGGACAAGTTTATCATAGCAAAGAAACAATAAGCAGATTACATAAAGTCGTCATCACCGAATTCAAAATCGTCGGGGCCATCTAGGTCGAAATCTTGATCTTTCTTAAATGCGCCACCCAAATTGGTCTTACCTTTGACTTTCTTCTTACCAGCACCCCCAGTAGCAGTACCACCTCTAACACGGGCCAGACGAGCTTGCCTCTCCTCTCTTTCCTTATCTTTGATCAAAACGTTCAAAGTAGCAACTGTTTGTCTTATAGATTCGATGGACATTGGTTTTGCTACATCTCTAATCAAATCAATCGCTAACGATGAGGAGTAGTTCAGCGGAGATTTTTTGTTCATTGGTGTAATAGCAGCAGTAAGAGCCTTTCTTAAATCCTGGTACTCTCTCTTTGTTTCGGCGTTAAACAAAGGATGTGTTTCGATAGGTGTGTCCTTGGTAAAGGCGGGTCTTTTTAGAGCTTGTTCCTCTTGTTCCTTTTGTAAAGCACGAGCCCTTGGATGTTCTTCGGCAACACCTAAACCCGCAAACAAATCTGCAGCATTGTTTAAGTCAGACTCCATTTCAGCCTTTTTGATTAATTCTTTACGTGTCTTTTCATCCAATGTGTCAATATCCAATAGGGCTCTGTCAGCGGAGGATTCTTTCCCTTTTTTAACCTTTTTTGGTTGTTCTTTTTTTGGCTTTGGGGCAGGCTTCTTTTCTTCCTCTTCTGCATCCCATGATTGCATGACAGGTTCGTCATCACCAATTTCAGCATCCCATGAGTCCATCAAAACGGCGTCATCATTACCCATAGAACCATTGATAGCTTCGTCGTCCCAAGACATTTTTATTACTTTTTTTTTTTTGAGGTGGTGGTTAGGATAGAATAGTTACAAGGAACTCAAAAGATAGTAAGATAATTTAAAGCGAGAGTTCAAGAATGGTGGGAGCAGTCAGTTCTCAATTCTTTAATGTAGTACTTCTGACTTAGCTAGCATGAAAAAAAAATTCGGAAAATGCCCAAAAACAGGTGTGTTCGTCTAATATGATACAGGGACGACCATAATATCAAGATTAGTGACATTTGATGTATAGTTTAGCAGAATGACTGTTATAAATAAATAATTATATATGTGTGTATATTAAATTTTGTTGAACCAGCGCTTATTTACAATTTTTAGGACGTGACCAAATGCGAGCTGCACTAGTTTTCTCAATTTCGCTCGCCCATGGTGATATCTTTAAAGATCTTTAAATGGGAACATCAAAACTGAGGATTTCTCGCCTCTTCGAGTTTTTGGATAACAAATGCCATGCCCATTCTGCTTTTCTTAACGTTTTCGTCAAATTTAGTGCGCGACCAATCCTCTACCTTAGATTTGATACCCATATTGAAGCCACTTGAAAACTTCACCCGGCTGTCTGCTATCGTACTACTTGTAGCACTGTCAAATTGATAGGTAGTATATTCTTCAACCTTCATGATTCCAGTGTGATCCAGATTCCTAGTGTAAGTTTTCATTGTGGAGTTAGCGGGGTTCACTACGGAAACTTCGATTATCCATGTTTCTGTTATACCTCTTAAAAAGGGTTTGACCCATGTGGGCAGCTTTCCGGACTTTTTCAACAGCCTCGTTGTGCGCAAATTTCCTTCTTGATCAACGTTCCTTGATATTGTGTCTATGGATAGTACATGGGGGGAGTATGGATTGGGGTATCTATTAAAAAAGGCGCGTGAAACAGAGGCAAAATCGGTAGGAAATATATGTGTGCTTTTGTGTAAAAGGACCATTGCAACTCTTAAGGATATCTTACCGCCGTCTCAGAAGCCAGACAATACTTATTGAATATGATTACTCATCCATCTGTCATATATATTTTTTTTTTCTAGCTTATTATCCAGGGAGAGCGAGAAATACTGCGGAGTTTTTCACCCGAAAGAAAAAAAATACGCAAGCACGATGATAACAATAGTTATATTATTGGTTACCTACAGTGTATAAAAAGAAAGAGTTTTATTAAAATGCAGAACTATGTGGTGGTATACAGAACTGATTATACATTCTATAACAAAAGGGCACCAACGGCGAATGCACCCGCACCATAAGCTATGTGAGTGCCGGCAAAGGCGCCATTGGTAGAATTGGACATTACGGACGCTACCTTACCGTTGACTGTAGACTTGTATGTAGTGGTCAGTGTCTCTACTGTAGAACCTGACGTAGTGGTATAAGTTGATTTGATAGTGCTTACTACCTTGGTGCTTGATTCCGGTTTTGATGAGGATCCCGAAGATGATTTACTTGATGAAGCCGTGTTGTCAGTTGTGGCTGAGGACGGTAGCCACCAAACAGTAGATGTGTAAGTCTCACCTAACGAATTCGTGGTAGTTACTATAGTAACTGGCCCGTCCGTTGATGTTGATGTCGTTGAGGAGGATGCGGAGTTGGTGATTCCGCTTGACGTCTCTCCGGTGGGCTGCACAGAGGCAGTTGAAGTTGTGCTTACGGCAGAGTTGCTTTCGGCCACCCACCATAGGTACTGTGTCGTGGTTTTGCCTTGTGCATCCGTCGTCACTACGGTGGTACTTGGAGCCACAGCATAGGTGTTGCTGACGACGTTGCTAGTTTGTACTAAGCTTTTTCCGGTAGAAACTACAGTTGATGCGCTTTCTTGGGCTTCCTTTGTCGTGGTAGGTGTGATCTCTTGAGAGTTTGAGCTTTCCTTTTGTGAGCTATCTTCAGAGTTCTGGCCATCTAAGGAACCAGAGTCTTTTTGAGCAGCGGCTAGAGTAATTAAGGTGGTAAATAATATGGAACAGGCCTTCATTTTATATATATGTTGGGTTTGTTTATATTTTCACTAGATCGGTGAGTATCTAGTCCAGAAGAGTTGATCTTTCTTACATACTTATATATGCTCACTACCGCCTTCTGAGAAAGTAGGCGTTTTTCAGCTACCTCAGTCGCTAAAAATAAATGCGAGTTCTCAAGCCAACTTGGACTCCAAGGCGGTAATTATAGTGATTCTCTTTGTCTATTTTTGGATTTATTTTGGAGGCTGACACTCTAAAGCCAGCCATTGGATTAATTATTTTTTCACTTCGTCAATTGACTATGCGGAAAAACTAAATGTGGTCAAATTCTGTCGGCTATGTACACGAAAACTATATACGCCTCGTCCTTTCAGCCACTACAACATAACAACACCGACATTGCTACGCCTTTTAATGTCGTTACTATTGTCGGGATTCAAGCCACCGGTAATCGGCTTTGCTCTATAATTAAATAAATAGAAGTTCAAGAACCCGTCACCGGGCCCGAACTTCAAATCATCCAAGAACAATGTATTATCTTGCGAAGTCAACGCGTTAAAAACATCCATATTAGCGTTTTTGGCCAAAATACAAGCGTCATAAATCAATTCACACAATCTTGTTTTCAAAGCCTTAGTAGCTTTTGGATCAAACCTGTCTTTGAATTGGAAATCTGCATCGGTGGCATAATAATACAAGTACCCGATGCCTAGGTCCTTATATTTTGTGTTATTTAGGATTGTGAATGGCAATGAGTAAAATGAGAAGAAGTCTGTAATTTTTCCATCGGGCTGTTCGACTACATATGAGAAAATTACTTGTTTATCCAATGGTAACGATTCTTCACCAATGAAATTATGTTCGAATTCTTCTTTTGTGAAAATTTGAATTAGTTCGAACCTGGATTGATATCTTTTGAACAACTCAAAAACTTGGTCAATATCTTCCTTCTTTAATTTTCTCAATCCCGCTGTCTTTGTTTTGGCCGGTAACGCATTCTCAGCAATCATATCCTCCTCTGTGTGCCCATCTGGTAACCCTGTGAAATCTACTTCATAAAGTTTCTTCCAATTCAAGGGACGATGAGTATAACGACACGTACTCACAGGTGCTGGCAAAACAATACCTGCCGTGTACAATGCATGCCAGATGTCACATTTGTTCACTCGTCTCGTAATTTCTTTAATTAGAACAGGTGTTAATCTCTTCGATCTTAGCTGTTTGTGAACGCACAAGAAATTGATTTCTACACTAGGCACTTGTTTACCTCTAACACCAAGTGTTACTGGTATGGCTGAGATAAAGGCAACTAATTTCTGTGTTTCTTTAACGCGAACACCAATATGCCAATCCTTCTTCCAACCTGGACTCTTTAAAGCCCAATTGAAGAATTCTTTGGTATAGTTAAATCTGAAGCCTGCATCGCGGTCTTCCACGTAGTTTTCATTTAGTAGAACGAAAACATCTTCAAGCTGTTTTTTGTTGTCCACATCAATACTACACCATTCGAAGCTAGACAATAAAGGTAGTGGCTTGTCAGATATATCTTCCGGTGTCTTTGGCTTATCAATGGGGCCTTCTTCCACCACCTTTTCATCGAAATCTTTGACCGGTTGCGTTCTCCAGAATTTGTGGTCTTTCATAGCTTTTTTCTGTTCTTGAGTGAATTTTGAAGTATCGTCATTATTCAACTGTAATAACTTCAATAAATTCTCTAATTTTTTCGCTTTATCCTCTTCTGACATTCTATAAATACGTTTACTACCGAAGCTCTATGACAACCAGAGCTATTGTACAGATCATTCTCTAAAAAGCGTGCAACACATATCATCTTCAATTATAGTGAATTACTTTTATCATGAGCAACGGCTGAAATTATTTTATCCTATTGTTTTATGACAGTATCCTTTCAAAAGAGTCGAAAGGATCCTCTGTTGCAAGAACTACTATTACGTAATTATACATAGTCCGCCTGCAATTTCTAGTGAGACTTTGCTTTGCTTTCCACTTTGCGATTAATATTGAGAATTTTAAACGTTAACTGAATTCTTACCCACCCATAATAAGAACTCTAACTGGCGAATTTATCATGAAACAAATCTGCAAGAATAAAAAATTAGAGAATCGTGCAATTCAATTTAATTGCCTTGTCCGTTGTAAAACTTTTCCATAGGCCCTACCTTGAGTTGATCATATGTATTATTCTATATATATTATATCCAGTCGGGTAATAAATTTTCTCGCCCTCGAAAAAAAGAAGTGAAAAATTTGTCTCGATGAGCTGAGATGAGTTTGAAAGAAGCAAAGAGTTTTAATTTGTAAACGATAGCAAGTGTACCCTCAGTTGAGTCTATTACGCCTTCCTTATTTGGAAACTTAGAAGACGAATAAAAAAAACAAAATAACTAATGATTTCTGCTACTAATTGGGTTCCAAGAGGGTTTTCCTCGGAATTTCCTGAAAAGTATGTTCTGGATGATGAGGAAGTGGAAAGAATTAACCAATTAGCACAGTTGAATTTGGATGATGCTAAAGCTACTTTGGAAGAAGCAGAAGGCGAATCAGGTGTTGAAGATGACGCCGCAACAGGTAGTTCTAATAAGTTGAAGGATCAGTTGGATATAGATGATGATTTGAAAGAATATAACCTGGAAGAATATGACGATGAGGAAATTGCAGATAATGAGGGTGGTAAAGACGTTTCCATGTTCCCGGGTTTAAGTAATGATAGCGATGTTAAATTCCATGAGGGTGAAAAAGGTGAAGATCCATATATTTCATTGCCTAATCAAGAGGATAGTCAAGAGGAGAAGCAGGAGTTACAAGTTTACCCATCCGATAATTTAGTTCTTGCTGCGAGAACAGAAGATGACGTTTCGTATTTGGATATCTACGTTTACGATGACGGTGCTGGGTTCCACAGTAGCGATATTCCCGTTGAAGAAGGTGATGAAGCTGACCCAGATGTTGCTCGTGGATTGGTTCGTGACCCTGCACTTTACGTTCACCATGATTTAATGTTGCCTGCTTTTCCACTATGTGTTGAGTGGCTTGACTACAAGGTTGGATCCAATTCCGAAGAAGCAGCCAATTATGCTGCCATTGGTACGTTTGATCCACAAATTGAAATTTGGAACTTGGACTGTGTTGACAAGGCCTTTCCCGATATGATTCTGGGTGAACCTCTTGATAATTCAATGGTGTCTTTGAAAAGCAAAAAGAAGAAGAAGAAGTCTAAGACTGGACACATTACTACTCATCATACCGATGCTGTTTTATCCATGGCACACAACAAATATTTCCGTTCCGTTTTAGCATCCACCTCTGCAGATCATACCGTAAAACTATGGGATTTGAACTCAGGTAACGCAGCCCGCTCCTTAGCTTCCATTCATTCAAACAAAAATGTTTCATCATCTGAATGGCACATGTTGAATGGTTCCATTCTTTTGACCGGTGGTTATGATTCTCGAGTAGCTTTAACAGATGTTAGAATTTCTGACGAAAGTCAAATGAGTAAATACTGGTCTGCCATGGCAGGTGAGGAAATAGAAACTGTTACATTTGCCAGTGAAAATATAATATTATGTGGTACTGATTCTGGTAATGTGTATTCTTTCGATATTAGAAACAATGAAAACCGTAAACCAGTTTGGACATTGAAGGCACACGATGCTGGTATCTCCACATTATGTTCAAACAAATTCATCCCTGGTATGATGAGTACAGGGGCCATGGGTGAAAAGACTGTCAAATTATGGAAATTCCCCTTGGATGATGCTACGAACACTAAGGGCCCAAGCATGGTTCTGTCTCGTGATTTCGATGTCGGAAATGTATTGACATCGTCATTCGCTCCAGACATCGAGGTAGCGGGTACCATGGTCATTGGTGGTGTCAATAAAGTTTTGAAACTATGGGACGTTTTTACCAATAGATCTGTACGTAAGAGCTTTAAAAGTGAACTAGAGAATGTTCAAGCAAGAGCAAAAGAAGAAGCCCAAAAAATAGGAAAAAGTTCAAGAATCGCCAGAAAATACACCAGTAACGATAACCCAGATACTGTTATAACCATTGATGATCAAGGTGAAGATGAAGAAGAAAGAGAAGGTGGAGATGAGCATGATGACATGGCATAATCTGGATATGAAAAATATTAAAGCAGAGTACATTGCAAGTACAAATAAAAAATCTATAGAAGATAATACTGTATACTAGTGTAAGAGGAGCCTCAGAAAAAAACAATATAATACATTAATATGTGCTGTTACGGTATAATTTAGCATATGATGACAATGTGGTGAATTACAGTTGTGTAACTTTTTTATATCACCCGGCATATATACGCTCGTAGAATGCGATGTGAAAATTTTCTTTTTTTTTTTTTTTCAAAGTGAAATTTTTTTGAGTGATGAGATGGGAAATGAAAAATTTTGTGCAATTGCGTAGTGTCTACAGTTTTTTAAGTAGTTATTAAAAGTGTTTTGGAAGGTATATTTCTAGGAGAAGAAGCGTGCAGAACAGTATTTAGTGAAAGATGGCTCCTATTGAATACCTACTGTTTGAAGAACCTACTGGTTACGCAGTTTTCAAGGTTAAGTTGCAACAAGATGACATTGGTTCAAGATTAAAAGAAGTTCAAGAGCAAATCAATGATTTTGGTGCTTTTACAAAGTTAATCGAACTTGTATCTTTCGCGCCATTCAAAGGTGCTGCTGAAGCCCTTGAAAATGCTAACGACATATCAGAAGGTTTAGTCTCTGAGAGTTTGAAAGCTATCTTGGATTTAAACTTACCAAAGGCTTCCTCGAAAAAGAAGAACATTACTTTGGCTATTTCCGATAAAAACTTAGGTCCTTCTATTAAGGAAGAATTTCCATATGTTGATTGTATTTCAAATGAACTTGCTCAGGATTTGATTCGTGGTGTCAGATTACATGGCGAAAAATTATTCAAAGGTCTACAATCTGGTGACTTAGAAAGAGCCCAATTAGGTTTAGGTCACGCTTACTCCAGAGCTAAAGTGAAGTTCTCTGTTCAAAAGAACGACAATCACATCATTCAAGCTATTGCTTTATTAGATCAATTAGATAAAGATATCAACACTTTTGCTATGAGAGTTAAAGAGTGGTATGGCTGGCATTTCCCCGAACTGGCTAAATTGGTACCAGACAACTACACTTTTGCCAAGTTGGTTCTTTTTATCAAGGACAAAGCTTCATTAAACGATGACTCCTTACATGATTTGGCTGCTCTTTTGAATGAGGATTCGGGAATTGCACAAAGAGTCATTGACAATGCCCGTATCTCCATGGGACAAGATATATCAGAAACCGATATGGAAAATGTTTGTGTTTTCGCTCAGAGAGTCGCTTCCTTAGCTGATTACAGAAGACAATTATACGATTACTTATGCGAAAAAATGCACACTGTTGCACCAAACTTATCAGAATTGATTGGTGAAGTGATTGGTGCTAGATTAATTTCTCACGCAGGTTCCCTAACTAATTTATCTAAGCAAGCAGCTTCAACGGTTCAAATTCTTGGTGCTGAAAAGGCTTTGTTCAGAGCTTTAAAAACTAAAGGTAACACTCCAAAATACGGTTTGATTTACCACAGTGGTTTTATTTCTAAGGCCTCTGCCAAGAACAAGGGTCGTATTTCTAGATACTTGGCTAACAAATGTTCTATGGCCTCTAGAATTGACAATTACTCTGAGGAACCATCTAATGTTTTTGGTTCCGTACTAAAGAAACAAGTTGAGCAAAGATTAGAATTCTACAACACTGGTAAGCCAACTTTGAAGAATGAATTAGCCATTCAAGAAGCCATGGAACTTTATAACAAAGATAAACCAGCTGCAGAAGTGGAAGAAACCAAGGAAAAGGAATCCTCAAAGAAGAGAAAATTAGAAGATGATGATGAAGAAAAGAAGGAAAAGAAAGAGAAAAAATCGAAGAAGGAAAAGAAAGAAAAGAAGGAAAAGAAGGACAAAAAGGAAAAGAAAGATAAAAAGGAAAAGAAGGATAAAAAGAAGAAAAGTAAGGATTAAAAGGAACAATGAATCGAAATAAAGTATATCCCATCTTTTTGTGTACTTTTCTTCCCTTTAAAGTTTTTCATATATATATATATTATCTTTTATTCCCTTCTAATATTCTTCTTTAGGATTTGGAAGCTGTATATTGTATATTTAGAAATATTATTAAATAAAAAAGTCATATGTTATTTTGAGCTTAAGTACCCTCTTATGCCTCTTTCACTCGCCATTACTGACATTCTGTGATCGCCATTCATATATATAGGCCTGATTGTGCACCAATTGCCGCGCTATCACACCTCCATAAGCGATAGCATTCTTCAGAATATCTTGAAGGCTCAAAACCAAGCCATTGACCGCACAAATCAACTAAAGAACCCATGTCAGACAACGAAAGTTTCTCAAATCCATTAGGCCCCTCACTAGGCGCTACAAGACATTTAAATTTCAGTCCCTTACTGGGACCGACAATCAATTGTGTTAGCACACTTCCTATGAATCCCGTTATAAATTCTGGTGGTTGTAGTGTACATTCATTTTCCGTCATTACCTTCATGCTGGCGATTTTATCAGAGGTGCCAATTACTATTATATCAGGGGAGAACTGGGCTAACTGTGATATGATAGATCTACTTATCATGTTACCAAAAATCGGCGATATACTAATGAAATTCTCCTCCATAGAAAATAATAACGTCTTTCCAAATGAATAAATCGGGAAAGAAAAACCATATACTGTTTCATCGGCGGTGTCATTTTTTTGATCAGGATCAACCTCGTTTGGAAAGTTTTCGTCGTAATTCCACGAGTGTTTACCTGAAGATTGGGGAAGACTTGGACTTTTCACCGTCAATGTAGTTTTAATTTCACCAATAGAGGTTAATTGAAGCAGATTTTTGGGGAATAATGGGTTCATTATCTTAGTAGTAATGACGGCTGTCGAATATTGAGGAACATCCAAGTCCTGAGGAAACTCAACTTTTGGAACCGGGCAGACTTCTAAAGATTGCAGGTTTTTTGAAATCTCTGGGAGATCTAGCAGATGTTTTGGTTCTGGTAAGTCATTCCATTGTTTAAACTTCAAAAAGAATCAAGTAACATAAGTTAGTCAAACCACTCTACTCTAGCAAAATATGATGGGGAAAAAAGATTATTGTAACATACAAGCATCGCTATAAATGAAAATTTTACTGTAGTGCGATGATATCTTGGTCGCTGTTTCTTATTATTTCGCCTGTTGCCACCTATTGCCACGCAACTTCTTAAATTGATTTCAATGAAGTCTGAAATTTTGATGCGAAAGAAAAAAAAAAGTAAAGGCAATAAAACTTCATCAAGTCAAACGTCATCTATAAATAATCCCACTTCAGAATTGAAAAAGACTACATTTGAGTGGAGGAACAAAAGCAAAAATGTCTGAATTAGGTGCCAAATATCAACAGTTGCAAAATGAGTTAGAAGAGTTTATTGTGGCCAGACAAAAATTAGAGACACAATTACAAGAAAACAAGATTGTAAATGAAGAGTTTGACCAATTAGAAGAAGATACACCTGTGTACAAATTGACAGGCAATGTCCTTTTACCAGTTGAACAAAGTGAGGCACGTACCAACGTGGACAAAAGATTAGAGTTCATCGAAACAGAAATTACAAGATGCGAAAAGAACATAAGGGACAAGCAGGAAGAACTAGAAAAGATGAGAAGCGAGCTAATTAAACTGAACAATACAGCAGCTTCCACTGGCCCAGGAAGGTAAAACAAACTCACAGGTCCTCGGAAAGACAAGAAAGCGCACAGTACCAATAAATCTGCCCAAAATAAAATTTTCTTTTATATACAATTATGTAACTTACAAACAAAATACCTACGCATTTCACTGTCCTAAACTTCAAATTGACATGTAAGATTGCTTAACCCCTAACTAATTGAGATTTGATTAAATTTACCGTAGACATTAACGTATACCAGGCAAACTCTTCAGTATTGTTATAGTACTCACCCAAACGCATGACCCTATGTAATTTATCCTTTGCAAAAGTAAACGTTTCTTTGTAATTGTGGGATTTATCCTGAGCCATAAATAACTTTGAACCAATGTAGGTGCTCGAAACAGCCAATCTCTTAGCATACCATGCAGAATCATGGTGGTCCTTTTCGTTGGAAAAGTAAATCATATCATCGGACAATCTGTGTAGTTCAGGAATTGCAGTTTCAAAGAGAAAGGCGCTTGGAATAGCCAATTGTGACATTAGTTCCGACAAATGCCCACCGATTGGCTTGTCCATCTCCAATCTTTTTAACAGCAAATGTTCTAATGAGGGTAGTTTGTATTGTGGAGTTACGTCAGGGTTGATTCCTTCAGTTAAACGATACCTTTTATCTACCAATTGAAACTTTATCAGTTCCATGACAGCGGTGGAAGAATGGAAAAACGAGGGCGAGTTGGGAGCACCTATTGAAGAGATCATGGAGGAAGGATAGCCGAGCTCATTTAAAGATTCAACAATGGATCTTTCAGAGAAACCGTGCTCGGGAACAAACTTTTGTAGAGCTAGTGACAATACTTTATACTGGGGTGATTCTTTTCCATAAGTTAAAGGTTTAATATGAATTGGTTTAACATGTTCGATAGGGTTCGAATGATATAAACGAAAGAATTTACAGCCCGTTCTGGCAGTATTGCGACAAAGCATGATTTATAATGTGGTAAAGACTCTGTTATCTCTTTCCAAATTGGGGTGAAGTACCTTATGTAGGCCCAAAAAAAAAAAAACCCCGTATTATTGTTTCTTACTATTGTTATTGCTATTTTTCTTCCGCCTAATATAGTCCGAAAAGGAAAGGATATGTCATGGCAACTGTAGTCAGTATACTACTGTATAGGTGAATGGATTAGTTAATGGACTATTAGGTCAACCATTACGAAGGGGGTGGGGTTAGTATTTTTGTATTTACAGATATTGAGATATCATACATAAGAAAAAAATTATAATAACGGTAGAAAACGCATATATTTATAAGATGAAAGTTGGGCATGGCCTCCCGATAATCATTGTCTCTTGATTGTATGGTACCTTTTACCTCTGAACCCGGCAATATACATGTTAAATTGATAAACTTCTTGAGGATTCATGTCATTTAATTCCCACTTCGTACTTCCAAATACGTTTCTGACGGGCTCCATTAAGACATCCATTTCCTTACCGTATTTGGATTTGACAAGATTTATGTCGTCCGTTAGGTCTTTCTTATTGAAACCCGTTGTGAAGATAGCACATTTTGTTTCCAGTAATGCCTTCATAGTTTCACCCATCCATGAACCGTGAGATTCTGGAGATGCGTAGCCTGGATGGAAAGTAAAAAAGACATCCATGTATGGATCGTATGGGAAAAAATCTTGAGCCTCATGGAATACTTCGAAAAAGTTTGTACGATAAATGAATTTCAGAGTCTCGTCTACTCTTTGTACTACCGGCGTAGTAGACTTGACGTACTCCTGTTTATCCCTTTTATACAGGCATTCGGGTCCAATGAAATGTATTTCGAAACTCTGCTCTGGGAAAAGAAACTGGAGCTGTTTCCAAACGTGGCCCGGCAATTGAGCTTCAGCACGTGCACCTAGGATGAAAATTCTCATAGCACGGTTCTTAGTTGTGGTTGGTAAAGATCTATTCTCCAACGGATATAAAGTATACCTGAGAGCAGCCAGAGATTTTAGACCTTCTAAGGTGATAGGCCCCTTTGGGTTCAATGAATACGGGGAAAATTTGTGCAGCAAAGACCCAATCGTAATTGGATAGCTTAGCATCTTTGTGACTGCGGCTAATTGGAACTCTGTATCCATGGAATAGAATGATCTTGTGTAGAAAAACAAATCCCAGTTTGTTAGGTTAACGGCCTTGTCGTAGCCTTGCTGTTGGGGAAAATCAAACTCCGGGAAGGGTCTACCGCTTCTTAAGTCATGCTCATAAATATTAACTTTTTTCAGGATTTCATATTTTTTAGAATCGTGATATGCTTTATCCATCTCCCAAGCCTCTCGTGAGTGATGAGTCGGAATTCCTGACAGAGGACAAGTGTAGTTAATATCTTTGCCGGTAACAGGGCAGTGTGCTAGCGTTCTAATCTTGGCGGCCCTTTCACGCAAGTCCACTGAGGGAGACTGATCCCATGGATGGAATCTGTTCTCCGGAGTAGGATCTTCTGGAGAGGGAGGAGGATCCAATCCAAGGGCGTTCCTAACGAACCCCATGAGGTGACGACGTGTTTGGTGAGAGACAACTAGCCTGTTGTGTGGCGACTTCCTTAGCAGATGGAAATATAGCTGAGTAGCACCCGAAGGAGCATATAGCACGGTCATAGTTCTGGAAGTACAAGTTTGCCAAACTACTTTAAGTCCACCTTCGCAATATCTACAGTGTTCTGCGCTTATAAAGTGTAAAAAAACTACAACCAAAGGCCCGCCCTTAGTAGTTGACCAAATATCTACTATTGTCTCTTGTCAGACTCCTTTGGATTATTTTCTTCGAGCCGCTTTTTCGTAGCGCATGATAAAAAGAGCCCTTTCCCCATACTGCACACTTAAGTGAATGCCAAATATAATATCAAGAGCGAAAGGCGGTTGAGTTCCAGCCAAGACGAGCACACACGACACCAGAACGAGATAAACATGCTAGGAAGGGCATTGCGACCTGGGTGGCTGGGCATTACTAGGACGGTGGTTAAGAAACCAAGTTGCGGGTCCTACTTTAACAGAACCTTTCAAACAGCAATTAACACTACAATGCCTCCCATGCAAGAGGGCATGCTGAGTACAATGATGATGATGACGGCTACGGCAACAAGGATCACTGGCACAGTCAGTGAGCCATTAAACGGTTCAAATATAGTGATGCAACTCGATTCAGTGATGAGAAAGAGGAAAAAAAAGATGAAGAAACACAAACTGCGGAAAAGAAGAAAGAGGGAGAAGGCAGAAAGAAGAAAGCTATCTCAGGGTAGATAATAGGGCTGTAAAAACCTCTCACATGTTTTTCTCTGCTGTTTTTCCTTCCCTATTCTTCATATTTTGATATTATTTCATGTATATATTATGTTTGTATTTAGACTTTTTTTTTTATACGTTATACTATGCTAAGAAAACTCTTTACCAAGAAGTAAAGAACCCAGATCGCGATAATAGAAAGCACCAGCAGCATGACCGTGTGGAGTGCTCTTCTAGTAGCAGAATCCTTGTTGAACATCCATTCTTCGTACAAGTACGTAATACACTTGAAGCTGAACTTGCCCATTAACTCGCGACGATTCAACTCTCCAATTTCTGCAACGATGTTGAAGTTCCAATCAAAAATGCCTTCTGCGACGCTAATGATCTGCAACTTTTGTGCTTCGGTCAATTCCGTCCTGGTGGCCAGCTCATAGTTCTTCTTGTATTCCCATTTCAAGCGTGTTTCTTCAGTGGGACCCAGATCGCTGAAGGTGAAGAAGTTTGTGCCCTTTTTGACCAGTTCCTTCTGTGATAGCTTCTCGAAGTTGGGGAAGAGCCCCAGTCTTCTGTACAAATTCGATCGTATTAGCTTGCCGCCGGCGAAAAGCGCCAAGTACAGAACGTGACAGTAAGAAAGAATGGTGCATGGCTCCTTGTGTATGTTTTCGTGGATGTTATTGATAAACTGCTGTAGTAGCGGTGGCTTCTGGAACGTAGCCAGGAATTCGTTTAATGATTCTGTGCTTTTAAACGTGTTTGAGTATAGCAGCTTCAGGTCCTTATAGATCTGCGTAGATCTTCTAAAATCTTCGAGCCAAAACTGCTTCAGAATGGTCGAAGTTTGCAGCTCCTCCTCCGTTACGGGGTCATTCAGTAGGCGATCTATCTCTTGCTCGATGGCATCGAACACATAATAGTACGCCAGAATACCCTGTCTGTATATAAAGCCATGTCTCATGGCGATGGCCATCTTTATGCCCATGAAGGTATTGATTTTATTGTGGGCATCTCTGGTTTGAAAGTTGATTCTGTTTGCTAGCGCCCCCACGTCAGTGGGTGAGGGTATGATTGTATTGCTACTGTCCTCCATTTTTGCGGTTATTTTATGTGTGTGTGTGTATATATGCTGTGTTATATTGTGCACTGTTAAATAGCTCCTCCTTAGACTAAGCAAGAGAGTATGAGGAGGTTGCTCTTATATACAAACACAAGAGGGCGAGAGGGGCACCTGGCCATTGCTCCATCACACCCAACTCAGGTGTAAATCGTCCTACTTATGAAGGTCATTAGCCCATGTTTGAAACCGTGTGTTACATGGCTCAAATTCCACGGTCCGATAACGCCGACCCCGAGCAGGTGCAAATGGCCAGGCGGTATCGCCAATGATCCGTTTATCTAAAGATAGATAGATGGCCGAACGTGGACTGCCTCTATGGGTACAATAACATATGCACATGGCAACGGGTCTTGGTGCTCAATCGACGGGCACATACACCCTGACTTTCCCCATCATACGACGATGCTCTAGTAAACTTGCACCCGCACCTGTTAGATAAACAAGTGCGCCCAAGATCACAATACCGAAGGGGCGATATCACCACTCAGTATTCTACAGTCGAGCATAGCGTAGTCTGGCAGTATCCCGCACGATCCATTGTATTGTTTGTCCAAACCGCATTTTATGTGTAACGATTAATCGTATATACATGGCCTACAAGAAATTACCCTGCGGCGAAGGGTGAAAAAAAAAGTAGTGGAAACTAAAGAAAGAAGAGTTTAGTTACGGACCCTTTCAAGGATTGACACACTCCCAATATTTTGCTACATTATTGACCTTTGTTGAAGGAGGCGTTCGTTTATTTAATTATTTTGTTCTGTTTTGCCTACAACTGCGAATACGCTCACATTCTAGTTTGACCTTCACAAATTCTTATCATCTTCTTTTGTTTATTTTGACACACCCCTATTAAGTGTATTTGTTTTGTAAGTAATGTCTAAGCAGTTTGTTCGTTCTGCAAAGAACATGATGAAGGGCTACTCATCCACACAAGTGCTTGTGAGAGATGCCACGGCGAACGACTCGAGGACTCCATCGATAGACACTCTCGACGATTTGGCACAGAGATCTTACGATTCGGTGGACTTCTTCGAGATTATGGATATGTTAGACAAGAGGCTGAACGATAAGGGCAAATACTGGAGACACGTTGCCAAATCGCTGACCGTTTTGGACTATCTTGTTCGTTTCGGGAGTGAGAACTGTGTGCTATGGTGCAGAGAGAATTTTTACGTAATTAAGACATTAAGGGAATTCAGACACGAAAATGAGTCCGGATTTGACGAGGGACAAATTATCAGAGTAAAGGCTAAAGAACTCGTCTCTTTGTTGAATGATGAAGAAAGGCTACGCGAAGAGAGGTCTATGAATACAAGAAACAGAAGGGCGAACAGAGCTGCTAGGCCAAGGCCAAGAAGACAAAGAACAAGGAGCAACCCACACGATTCTTCTCCCTCTTACCAGGACGATTTGGAAAAGGCCCTAGAGGAGAGCAGAATTACTGCTCAAGAAGATGAACAACGTAGAAGAGAACTGGCCCAGTACGACGATGAAGATCCTGACTTCCAAGCTGCCTTACAACTAAGTAAAGAAGAAGAGGAGTTGAAGCAATTGCAGGAACTACAGAGATTACAGAAGCAACAACAGTCTCTGTCTCAATTTCAAGCTCCTTTACAACAACAACAACCACAACAACAACCAGCGTACTACGACATTTTCGGTAATCCAATCTCCCAAGATGAATACTTACAGTATCAGTACCAACAGGACCAGGAACAAGCAATGGCTCAGCAAAGATGGCTGGACCAGCAGCAAGAACAACAGCAGCTTGCTGAACAACAATATTTTCAGCAGCAACAACAAGCTGCGGCCGCCGCTTCTGCCTTGCAACAGCAACAAACAGCCGCTAATATGCAACAACAACAACAACAGCCCGCTGATTTTCAACAACCTTTGCCTACAGGTTCTAATAATCCGTTTTCCATGGATAATCTTGAAAGACAAAAGCAGGAGCAACAGCATGCTCAATTGCAAAGACAACAAGAAGAAGCTAGACAACAACAAGAACAATTGAAGCTACAACAATTGCAAAGACAACAACAAGAGGAAGCTCAATTACACCAGAAGAGGCAAGAAGAAGCCCAATTACAACAGCAGCAAGCCCAATTGCTACAACAGCAAGCCCAGTTCCAGCAACAACAACCCTTGAAGCAAACAAGGACTGGGAACCAGTCTATATCGGATAAATACAGCGACTTGAATACCTTGTTAGCAACTGGTACAGGGATAGATACTTTTGGTAACACTGGAGAGGCACGTATTCCTGCACAACATACAAAGACAGGCACATTTATAAATTCTCAGGGTACAGGCTACAAACAGGTTACTAATGAACCCAAGAACAACCCTTTCTTAAGCAACCAATACACTGGTTTACCAAGCACAAATATCGTGCCCACGCAAACAGGGTACGGGTTTGGTAACCAACCTCAAAGTCCTCCTACTAATTCTCCTCAGCAAAATCCTACTGGTATAAGCTACTCTCAGCCACAACAGCAACAACAGCCACAGCAACAACCGCAATACATGCAAAATTTCCAACAACAGCAACCTCAATACGCCCAAAACTTCCAACAACAACCACAATACACTCAAAATTATCAACAACAACCACAATACATTCAACCTCATCAACAACAACAGCAGCAGCAGCAGCAGCAACAGCAGCAACAGGGATATACTCCTGACCAAGGTGTAAGCTTAATTGATCTTTGATACTGTCCTATATATACTTTTTTGTCATGGGTACACATACATGTACGACATATATATATATATATATATATATATTAGCGAGTTTACATTGATGTAGAGCAGTAACTGGAAGAAATAAAAATTTAAACTTAATACTAGGGGGTCCGTCTTCTCGTGGGTACTTCTTTTACAGTTTTCAACTTCTGCTGACTTGTATGCCTTCTTGGCGCTTCTTCGGAAAAGTTGACAGCGGGCTTTACTTTAACGGCAAATCGCAGTAAGTAAGCAAGTAACGAACTCGCACTTCAGCAAAATAAAAAAGAACAATCGATTAGAAATTCAAATTTCACCGTGACTCTTTAACCCCTGCCGAATATTATAAGCAAACTATGATAACACTCTTATTATACCTGTGCGTAATATGTAACGCAATAGTGTTAATAAGGGCTGATTCGATAGCGGACCCTTGGCCTGAAGCGCGACATCTACTAAATACCATAGCTAAGTCCAGAGACCCAATGAAAGAAGCTGCTATGGAACCCAATGCAGATGAATTTGTTGGATTCTATGTACCGATGGATTATTCCCCACGTAATGAGGAAAAAAACTACCAGAGCATTTGGCAAAACGAAATCACAGATTCTCAACGTCATATTTATGAATTACTTGTACAATCAAGTGAACAATTCAACAACTCAGAAGCAACATATACACTTAGCCAGATTCACCTTTGGAGTCAATATAATTTCCCGCATAATATGACTTTGGCACACAAATACTTAGAAAAATTCAATGATCTAACCCACTTCACCAATCATTCGGCCATCTTCGACTTAGCTGTGATGTATGCCACTGGGGGATGTGCTTCTGGTAATGATCAAACCGTGATCCCTCAGGATTCTGCTAAAGCACTGCTATATTACCAAAGGGCTGCCCAACTAGGGAATTTAAAGGCTAAGCAAGTGCTAGCTTATAAATACTATTCTGGCTTCAATGTCCCACGAAATTTTCATAAATCTTTAGTATTGTACAGGGACATTGCTGAACAGCTGAGAAAGTCGTACTCCAGGGACGAATGGGATATTGTCTTCCCCTATTGGGAAAGTTACAACGTGAGAATATCGGATTTTGAGAGTGGCCTATTAGGTAAAGGTTTGAATTCCGTTCCATCTTCTACAGTAAGGAAAAGAACTACGAGACCAGATATTGGTTCACCCTTTATTGCGCAAGTTAACGGTGTACAGATGACCTTGCAAATCGAACCGATGGGTAGGTTCGCTTTCAACGGTAACGATGGCAACATAAATGGCGACGAAGATGACGAGGATGCCAGTGAAAGACGAATCATTCGGATATATTATGCAGCTTTGAATGATTATAAAGGAACATATTCACAAAGCAGAAATTGTGAGCGCGCCAAAAACTTGTTGGAATTAACGTACAAGGAATTTCAGCCTCATGTCGACAATTTGGATCCTTTGCAAGTATTTTACTACGTCCGTTGCTTACAATTATTGGGGCACATGTATTTCACCGGCGAAGGCTCCTCGAAGCCTAATATTCATATGGCCGAAGAGATCCTGACCACGTCGCTAGAAATAAGCAGAAGGGCACAGGGACCTATAGGTAGAGCGTGCATAGATCTGGGCTTAATAAATCAATACATCACAAACAATATTTCTCAAGCAATTTCGTATTATATGAAAGCTATGAAAACACAAGCTAACAATGGAATCGTAGAATTCCAATTATCCAAATTGGCCACTTCATTCCCTGAAGAAAAAATCGGCGACCCATTTAACTTAATGGAAACTGCCTACTTGAATGGATTCATTCCAGCCATATATGAGTTTGCAGTAATGATCGAATCTGGAATGAACAGTAAGAGTAGTGTGGAAAACACTGCTTACCTGTTCAAAACATTCGTTGACAAAAACGAAGCTATTATGGCACCTAAACTGAGGACAGCATTTGCCGCATTAATCAACGATCGTTCAGAAGTGGCTTTATGGGCTTATTCCCAACTAGCCGAGCAAGGCTACGAGACTGCTCAAGTCTCTGCCGCCTACTTAATGTACCAGTTGCCATATGAGTTTGAGGATCCTCCAAGAACCACAGATCAGAGAAAAACTTTGGCAATTTCCTACTATACAAGAGCGTTTAAACAGGGAAATATAGATGCTGGTGTTGTCGCGGGAGATATCTATTTTCAGATGCAGAATTACAGTAAAGCTATGGCTCTTTATCAGGGTGCAGCTTTGAAGTACTCTATACAGGCTATCTGGAACTTAGGGTACATGCATGAGCATGGGCTAGGTGTAAACAGAGATTTCCATCTTGCTAAACGTTACTACGACCAAGTTTCAGAACACGATCATAGATTTTACTTGGCTTCCAAATTGAGTGTTTTAAAATTACACCTAAAGTCATGGTTGACTTGGATCACCAGAGAAAAAGTAAACTACTGGAAACCTTCCTCGCCACTTAACCCTAACGAAGATACTCAGCACTCGAAGACTTCATGGTACAAGCAATTGACGAAGATTCTACAAAGAATGAGACATAAGGAGGATAGTGACAAAGCTGCGGAAGATTCTCACAAACACAGAACTGTAGTGCAGAATGGAGCTAACCATAGGGGTGACGACCAAGAGGAGGCTTCCGAGATTTTGGGCTTCCAAATGGAGGATCTTGTTACGATGGGATGTATCTTGGGGATATTCCTATTAAGTATATTAATGAGTACACTGGCGGCCCGTAGAGGCTGGAATGTCCGTTTCAATGGAGCACAATTAAATGCAAATGGTAACCGGCAGCAAGAGCAACAACAACAACAACAAGCACAAGGTCCCCCGGGCTGGGACTTCAATGTTCAGATATTCGCCATATGATGTGGTTTGTATAGATATATACATAGACTATCCATAGAAATCACCCACGCATTACCCGAAAGTTTTCAATAAAGCGAACAGCGAGAAGAAAAAAAGCGAAACCGACAGAGAATTACCACCCTAGAGCTTTAACCCCATTGAGATCAACACAATTTCGAACAGTGAAAGTGCATTGGCGAAGGTGATACAATTGGCTTCCAGCTCTGAATAATAATAACTTACAAGCGCAAAGATAACAGATAATTTTATATCAGCATACAAATGGTCGTCATAGCTAATGCGCACAACGAATTAATCCATGACGCTGTTCTAGACTATTATGGGAAGCGCCTTGCAACCTGCTCTTCTGACAAGACAATCAAGATCTTTGAAGTCGAAGGAGAAACACACAAGTTAATAGACACGTTGACTGGCCACGAAGGCCCAGTTTGGCGTGTTGATTGGGCACATCCTAAATTCGGAACCATTTTGGCATCGTGTTCTTATGATGGTAAAGTGTTGATTTGGAAGGAAGAAAACGGTAGATGGTCTCAAATTGCCGTTCATGCTGTCCACTCTGCTTCTGTCAACTCTGTTCAATGGGCTCCTCATGAATATGGCCCCCTACTGCTGGTTGCTTCCTCTGATGGTAAGGTCTCCGTAGTAGAGTTCAAAGAAAACGGTACTACTTCCCCAATAATCATCGATGCTCATGCCATTGGCGTTAACTCTGCTTCTTGGGCTCCAGCTACCATCGAAGAAGATGGTGAACACAACGGTACTAAAGAATCTCGCAAGTTTGTTACTGGGGGTGCTGACAATTTGGTAAAGATTTGGAAGTACAATTCAGATGCCCAAACTTATGTTCTGGAAAGCACCTTAGAAGGTCACAGCGATTGGGTTAGAGACGTAGCATGGTCACCTACTGTTCTTCTACGTTCTTATTTGGCCAGTGTTTCTCAAGATCGCACCTGTATTATTTGGACTCAAGACAATGAACAAGGCCCATGGAAAAAAACTTTATTAAAAGAAGAAAAATTCCCAGATGTTTTATGGAGAGCCAGTTGGTCTTTGTCAGGTAATGTACTAGCTCTTTCCGGTGGCGATAATAAAGTTACTTTATGGAAGGAAAATCTTGAGGGTAAATGGGAACCCGCTGGTGAAGTTCATCAGTGAAGAGTATCAAGAATTTAAAATGAAACATCTCAAAAGAAAAAAGAATGCAAATGAGTCTATCGACGAATTTGAAGGGAAATAAACGCATAATGTACAGTAACGTATAACAATTAAAGATTTGTGGAAGTTTTCAAAAACTTTTCAACTTTTTTCTTTGTTTTTTTTTTGCAACTTCTTATATTAATATTGTCATAGATATTTCTTATACAAAAACAAGCGAACAAAAATAATCGACGTATATACAATAGATATATAAGACTGTTTTTCTTCAATAGAACAGGCGAAATTATTCTACCGGCCGAAGGTACATCTTCCCGCTATGTAATAAATAGAGGTATTTAAGTTATAACAATTATAATTCCCCCATTACGGCAGCAATTAAGTTTTGCACGTCATTAGAGGCGATTTTACCATTCTCCAGTACTTCAGCGTGAGTCGCTTTGCCTTTTTCTAAGGGTACAGGTGATTCGTCCAACGCACTGGCAGGGCTATCCACCACGCAAGTATTGGTAATCAAACTTAAGGCCAAAACCCTCCATCCGCAATGTCTTGCAACAATGACTTCGGGAACAGTACTCATTCCGACAGCATCTCCTCCCAACATCCTTATCATTTTGGATTCTGCTCTTGTTTCGAAAGTGGGTCCAGATACAAAAGTATAAGTACCTTCATGCAGTGGCCTTTGAATCTTGAGCTCTTTCCATTTCTTAAATAAAAGCTTCCTCAACTCCAGATCATATGCATCACTCAAGGCTAAAAAACGAGGTCCATCTTCATCCAAGTTAGGACCTCTCAATGGGTGCTGGCCAGCAAGGCCAGGGATATTTAAATGATCATAAATGCACATCAAATCGCAGGCTTGATATTTCGCGTTTATACCACCAGCGGCATTAGTGACAATTAAATTACGAACATGACCCATGTGGTTAAGCACTCTAATAGGAAAAGTAGTCTCAAACAATGTGTTGCCTTCATATCCATGAAGACGACCATTCATTAATACTACTGGTGAACCATTCATAGATCCGAACATTAGTGTACCGGAATGACCTGGAACCGTACTTTTCTTGAATCCTGGGATGTCTTGGTATGGGACTGTTACCGGGGGTGGATTGTCTCTAGACAGCTTGGTAGATATTCCACCAAGCCCTGAACCACATATAATCAAAGTTCTCGGAGGCTCGAAATTTGTTGTATTTTTGAAATGTGGTTCTAAAATAGCAGAAATATACGCAGCGGCCTTGGTAATTGCTTCACGTTGTTGACTTACGTTCAAGATATCACTCATCTTTTAAGTTTATTCGGAGTTTCTCATGTGTTCTAGAAGATTAGCAAGATTATCCTAAAGTTATGCCTGCCCTATCTGCCCTCTGCTTCGAGATTTTCCTTTTCTTTGCGCTTTGTAAACACTGAAACAAAAACAAAAACAATGGAAACATCAGAAAGATATTTATTTATTGTGGCCGCATAAAGTTTTAATTCTTTGATAATTAACGTCGTATTTGGGAAACTGCTTACTATACCGGATACTAGGCTGCCCTGATCAAACAAGGAAATTGACAGATGATGCTTGAAGGGTATACGGTACAACCTCCACAGTCTACTTTGATAGGTGACATTGAAATTCAGGACGAAAATGCAAACCAAGAAGTTAAGAACGTACTTTACCAAGGAGTTCAAAAGGGTATAAAAAGGCTAGAAAAAAGACAAAGGAGGGTTGCATTAGGTGATGTAACCTCTCAAAAGGCAAACAAAATACACAATGCTATACATAATAAATTCCATCAGACGAAGAACAATTTTGAAATAGAGAACATACGCTCATCGGCCTTGGTAAAAGAACAACAACGAGACGTAAGGCATGAAGATAGCGACTATTTTTTAATTGATAGTTCTGAAGGCTCTTCTACTGATGACGAACAAGTTAATGAAGATGCTATTGATGATTTGTTAAGTCGAAGAGTAAATGATCAGCAGATTCAAGCCGATGAAGTGTATGAAGATTTCGATGGAGAAATGCAAGATGTCATTGAAGAGGATGTTGATAGTCAAATTGAACCACTATCACCAATAAACAACGATGAAATTCAGACTGAGCTGGACAGGGCGTTTGAAAAATATTTTCGGTCGGTTCCCAATCCGCTGGATGATGATACCCATGATGTTGTGATGGTTGTGGAGTACGCTTCCGACATATTCTATTACTTGAGAGAACTTGAAGTGAAATATAGGCCTAATCCCTACTATATGCAAAATCAAGTAGAGCTTACATGGCCGTTCAGACGAACTATGATAGATTGGCTAGTTCAACTGCATTTTAGATTTCAACTTTTACCAGAAACGCTATACCTGACGATTAATATAGTGGATAGATTTCTGTCAAAGAAGACCGTTACTTTGAACAGGTTTCAATTGGTTGGTGTATCGGCTTTATTTATTGCTGCCAAGTTTGAAGAGATTAACTGCCCCACTTTGGATGATCTAGTTTACATGCTGGAAAATACATACACTAGAGATGACATTATTAGAGCGGAACAGTATATGATAGATACTCTGGAATTTGAAATAGGTTGGCCAGGACCCATGCCATTTTTAAGAAGGATAAGTAAAGCAGATGACTATGACTTCGAACCAAGAACATTAGCAAAGTACTTATTGGAAACTACAATAGTAGAACCCAAACTAGTGGCTGCGGCACCAAGCTGGTTAGCTGCTGGCGCGTATTTTCTGAGCAGAACAATTCTTGGTTCAAATGATTGGTCTTTAAAACATGTATTCTACTCTGGCTATACATCCAGCCAAATAATTCCTTTAGCATCACTGATATTGGAGAATTGCAAGAACGCATCTCGACGCCATCATTCAATTTGGAAAAAATACTTTGACCAAAAGCATTACCGCTGTTCTCAAATTGTAGAAGAATGGATTGTTTCGACAGAAGCCTAACTTACTCATCTTAACACCATTTGCTTCAGTTTTGGTTTCGGAAGGATCATATTTCATTTATTCAGGTAGAAGATATATATCATATTACACACACACACACACACACACATACACATATACACACATATATATATATATAGATATATATATGAATGCATCCTTGATTCCGTTTCAGTTAACACCCCGATGGTCCACCCAAGTTTATATCATCCTCTTTTTGACCGAATCTTTATTTGACAATCTTCAAGCAGCCTCAGGGCAAAATTCAATTCTGGAGGGTTTGATATATGTGCCCTATGCCTCCAGGTAAGCGGCATTCGCAGTAGAAGAGCAGCAATCACATACTCCAACTAAGTTAAAAGACGATACTTCGTATCTTGAAAAGAAATTACCTTATTCGTCTAGTTTTTTTGCTTATCCCTTCTTTGCTTCGCACTTTCTACTAAGCTGTCCCAGCGTTCTCTTAATCGCCCAATTTCATTAGCCAATTTTTTATTTTCTTTCGTAATTTCGTCAATTTTCATACCATATTCTTTAAATTTTTTCTGCTCATATAATACCAACTCCTTTTTGAATTGTTCCAGTCTTAAGTTAATCTTCATTTCCGAGTTTTTGGAATTTTTTCCTCCTTCTGTTTTCAATTGAATATCATTATTCAAATTAAATTGTAAGCGGTTTAAAATTGACATAAGAAGTGGATCGTTTATGGGACTTAAAGTGTCCTGATATGCTGGGTTATCCCAATTCCTAGCATTGCTTATTCCATTTATCGGAGATTTGTTGTTTAAAATAACAGAGCCAATAAGCATATTGTTGTTGACCATTCCAATATTATTTTCTTCTGATGACTGCTTTTCAATCAAAAGTTCCAATTCTTGGATTTTGGCTGTAATGTCCTGTTTTAATAGGTCAATGGCTTGCGTAACGTCAGAACTTAATTTATTTTGAGACAAATTCTCGTTCTGCGGACCTAAAACTTCAATGGCTTCTTGATACTTCGCTTTTGCATTTGTAAAATCTCCTTTTCGACATTCCTGTTCGGCGTCCTCAATAATAGTATAAACCTAATTCATGTTAGTCACCATGAACAAAAAAAAAGTGGGGGCATAATTCAAAAACTTACTTCCGCTAAAGTACTCATTCCATCACCAAGATTAGTATAACTGTCGTTGAATTATCGAACTAATCCGTGCAGCGATACAGATGTTTTTTATTTCAAACAGAGCGTTCCATTACGCTGAGTTGAATCATCTGGTTTTTCTACCCTTTAGGAAATTCTAAAGTTGAAGAGGCGCTATCGATGTATGCAATGATGAAAAAGTGGTACAGAGCTTTATACATATTACAATACAGTGCAGAATTTATAAAGGGAGATAATACATTTGAAGCGGTTGTTGGTATAGATATATTGAGAGTACTATAATAAAACTATTGGGCGGTGGTAAAATTCCTGAACAAGGAAGGCATCATTATACTAATTTATGATCACCGTCGGCATCCAGGTCCTCTTCCAACTCGCCAACCATATTTTCATCATCAACAAGTACATCGTCCAAGTACGAATCTTGTTCTGCAGCTACATAATCCTCCATCAGGCTTTGTACTACTTCTCTTGACTCGGCGAATTCATCTTGAACGTTCTGCATTGATTGGAACAAGTCGCCTACATTATAATTATTTAAAAATGCGCCCTTGGCAAATACTTTGTCAAAAGTATTGCACGCATTCTCAAAGACGTTCACCACGGTAGACATATTGCTTAACATCATGCCGCTAACTTCGTTTTCATTTGGTTGTAAAGGCAAGTATGGCGATCTTCTTCCAATGTTAACGTGCATCGCAGAAGAGGACCATGAGGGGAATTTGATGCGTTGTTGTAATTTGGTCATAGCACGCGATATCTGACGAGGTTCTACATTACCAATGATTGTATTATAAACGTTAAAATATGTTGGATTGTTCATCGCGGTAGAGACAAGAGAATTGGAAGGGTCTAATAAATCTAACATGACGTCATAACTGGAATGGCCTTTATGCGCTATATCATCGTGAATATAATCTGATGTAAATGGAGTGAAACTAGGGCTTAGGAAATGAAGTTCAGGAGAAGGAATCAAGGTAGAGTAAATACTGGACATGGATGAATACATGTAACTCGGAAACCGTATACTGTTCGTTACTGAAGATATTATGGTCGATATCAATTGATTCGTGTGTTGTAAATCGATGTTCGGATTTCTAAACACTTTACCGGAAATATTCAGCAACGAAGCGTTATCAAACACCACCGTTGCATCGCTATCTTCTATCAGTCTTCTCAAAGCCAGAATAGTGTTATAAGATTGAACAACAACCTCAGAAGATCTTGCAGGGAACACAGAATATGTCGTGAGTATTTTTTTAGGATATCGATCACACAGCGCTTCTAAGAGGTTGGATCCGAGCCCTGAACCGGTCCCTCCGGCTACTGAGTGCAGCAACTGGAAACCTTCGAAATTGTCGGTAGAATCAATCTCCTTGTCGATCTTGTTAAGAATATCATCCTGGTTACGAGTTCCTATATCATACCCATTGGCCCAAGAATTACCAGCGCTAGCGCCATCAGAAGCTACCCAGGTATTTCTTGGGTCGAAAAACCCACGAAATGTGTTCTCCACGTCGGCGATGACACTAGGCTCGGAATCCATCATAATAGCCCTTGGCGTAAACTTATTCCTACTGTTTTCGCGGAAGAAAGGCTTTGTGTCATCATCTCTTTCCGTACTGGAATCAGGAAGCTGAGATAGCCCATCGGTGCCTATAGCGTGTTCTTTCGCCAATTGAGACCAGAGAAACTTACCAACGTGGTTCCCGCATTGACCTGCTTGCAAAGTAATAATTTCTCCACCCATAGATAGTTATATGTTGAATTCTTATACATGTGACTAACCGATATTACGCATTTGTTCATTTCGCAGCTACTGTTACGATTATTATTTATTACATTTAATGAAATTTCCCAAAAGATAATATTAACGCGTTCTGTTACCCGGTGATATTTTCTGAATGTCAGGGTAACAAAGAGAGAACGTTATAATGGGAGAATAGTAAATATTTGCTTTAGGAAATTAGTAATAATTGCAATGCGGAAAATAGGTGCATTTTGTGTTTCTTGAAAGGTTTGAACTAAAGAATGTATACATATATATTAGAGCGTGCCTTCATGCAGGGAATTAGAGGATCCGTTACGGAAGAGAGAACTTCGTAAGACATTATTGCTGTGACTATTTTGACCGTTTCCAAGAACTCAACCAGTCATTTATCTTTGGAGTAACAAAGCAGTCCCATTTGAGAGACCCCTCATCATGATGATTCAGTCTGTCTTGCCTGTTATACGAAACGACTACTCTTGACAAATCTTTTTGGGAAAAGGTTGGTGCCTTTTTCTTTGCCTTTATACAAAACTGCACTTGTTCTGTGAATTTATTTTGGTACGGCGTTACGGTGATTTGTTCAACATGCGCCGTAAATTGGCCCTTTTCGATAATATCGGGTGAATTTTCCCAATCTATGAGGCCACCTGCCCAGTTTATTGTACCGGGTCCGTTGGTTTCCGAGCCGCCTGGCCAAACAGCGATTTCTAGTCTCATCGGCGTTTGTGGGTACCTATATTCTTTACTAATGGGGTCCCAGGTATCCTTCTTCAGGACTGTGCGAGCTATTTTACCATCAACATACCATATTATCCTATCCGGGTCCCAATCAATCTCATAAGTGTGGTAAGTGGCCCAAGTGTCAGCGCCTACGGGAAATCTTTGCATTCTTGTGTAATCCAAATGCCCTTGAGAATAGTAGTTTGATTGGGCCGTCATTAAATCACCACCCAGCCACTCAAAATCAATCTCGTCCCCAATTGCGGATGTTAAGTCAAATGCAGTCACCACACCCCTCGACCTCGCCGTTTTCATTCGCACGCTTGCCTTGCCGTATAGAAACGACCTGGTCGATGTGATCAAACTTCCGGTAGTTTTTTTTGGCATAGCCAGAACAATATTCCCGCTACTCGCTTCAATTGATGTGTAGCCGCTATGTGTGAAATCGAAATCTTCCAACATTTTCTCTGCCTCTTTACTGTCTGGAGTGACCAAGAATTTGGCGTAGTGTATGATTCTCTTGGAATTTAGCTCCCCTTCTACTACACCCACCTTGGTATTTGCCTTATTCGGTCCATTTCCCTCTCTTATTGGTGGCTTAGGTTGATAGTTCACAATAAATTTAGGAACCTTTGGTGTGCTAACAAATTCAAGTTTTTGACTGGCGACTAATGCAGGTATAGGAGCACAGCTTTCCTCGTCGAAAGATGACCTCACGTTGCAGCCACCGACACATATCGGTCCAGCGCCACATTCATTATACGGCGAGCAGCACGGCCATTCTGCGGGACAAGGGTTATTTGGAGAACAAGAAATGGAGTTTTTGGGTTTGTATAATTCTCCCAGTGCAAATCCGATGTAGCCAACAACCGGCACCAGCTGTAATATTGATATTCTCATATTTTTATTTCGTGCAAAAGCCCTTGATGATACTCTAAACTAAACGACTGTTCTTGTATTTCGTTATTAATCGATAATTATTAGCTGGTATTGTCTTTTTTTTTTTTTTCCTACATGATCGTCGCGAGGCTTTACATAATTTTTGTGACGCCTTTAAAAGTATAGTAGAACGAGCACATAAGAAGTAAATGAAAAGTACGGCAGATGCAATTGACAGTAAAGAGCGGTACAATAGTTGAAGAATACCCGATAAAAATGTATTTAGGTTGCTTGACGGGTTTGCAGCAATTGCCAAGAACACTAACTGTGGCAATCTTGGTGAGAATCTACTCCCAACCCAAACATTTTCGCCGATATTTTTGCTCACCTTTTTTTTTTGCTCATCGAAAATTGTTATAGCGGCTCGACTTTGATTTACTAATACACCCAATTTCTAATATCCTCAAGGCTAGATCGTTCTCTCAAGGAACTTAAAGTGCCTGATCTTGCGATGATTAATCTACAGCGATGGATACTTAAATCATGTAAAAATCTCAGTTTTGAAGTCGTTTGCTCTCTTCCATGCTTCAGTTCCCTTTTGGAAGGTAATATAATCATCTAATTTCTCGCATATTCACGCCGACGGAAGAACGAGCCGGATCAATATGGTTAGAACCCGTGTATTATTCTGCTTATTTATATCTTTTTTTGCTACGGTTCAATCGAGTGCTACACTTATTAGCACTTCATGTATTTCCCAAGCTGCGCTATACCAATTTGGATGTTCTAGTAAATCTAAAAGTTGCTACTGTAAAAACATCAATTGGCTGGGTTCAGTGACAGCATGTGCCTATGAGAATTCCAAATCTAACAAAACACTAGACAGCGCCTTAATGAAGTTAGCATCCCAATGTTCAAGCATCAAAGTTTATACTTTAGAGGACATGAAGAATATTTATTTAAATGCGTCAAATTATTTGAGAGCACCTGAGAAAAGTGATAAAAAAACCGTGGTTAGTCAACCGCTCATGGCGAACGAGACAGCGTATCATTATTATTATGAGGAAAATTATGGTATCCATCTTAACCTAATGCGCTCTCAATGGTGCGCTTGGGGTCTCGTCTTCTTCTGGGTGGCTGTGCTTACTGCAGCCACTATCTTGAACATTCTGAAAAGGGTGTTTGGTAAGAACATCATGGCAAACTCCGTCAAAAAATCACTTATTTATCCTTCTGTTTACAAAGATTATAATGAACGAACTTTTTATTTATGGAAGCGTCTACCATTTAATTTTACAACTCGAGGCAAGGGTCTCGTCGTATTAATTTTTGTTATTTTGACTATATTATCTCTCAGTTTTGGTCATAATATTAAACTTCCACACCCATATGATAGGCCCAGATGGAGAAGAAGTATGGCCTTTGTGAGTCGTAGAGCAGACTTGATGGCCATTGCACTTTTCCCAGTAGTCTATCTATTCGGAATAAGAAATAATCCCTTCATCCCTATAACAGGGCTTTCCTTTTCTACATTTAATTTCTATCATAAATGGTCTGCCTACGTTTGTTTCATGTTGGCCGTTGTACACTCAATTGTCATGACCGCCTCGGGAGTGAAAAGAGGTGTGTTTCAAAGTCTGGTTAGGAAATTTTACTTTAGGTGGGGTATAGTGGCAACGATATTAATGTCTATTATTATTTTCCAAAGTGAAAAAGTATTTAGAAATAGAGGGTATGAGATATTCCTTCTTATTCATAAAGCGATGAATATTATGTTCATTATTGCCATGTACTACCATTGTCACACCCTGGGCTGGATGGGTTGGATTTGGTCAATGGCTGGTATTTTATGCTTTGATAGATTCTGCAGGATTGTTAGAATAATCATGAATGGTGGCTTGAAAACTGCTACTTTGAGTACCACTGATGATTCTAATGTTATTAAAATTTCAGTAAAAAAACCAAAGTTTTTCAAGTACCAAGTAGGAGCTTTCGCATACATGTATTTCTTATCACCAAAAAGTGCATGGTTCTATAGTTTCCAATCACATCCATTTACAGTATTATCGGAACGACACCGTGATCCAAACAATCCAGATCAATTGACGATGTACGTAAAGGCAAATAAAGGTATCACTCGAGTTTTGTTATCGAAAGTTCTAAGTGCTCCAAATCATACTGTTGATTGTAAAATATTCCTTGAAGGCCCATATGGTGTAACGGTTCCACATATCGCTAAGCTAAAAAGAAATCTGGTAGGTGTAGCCGCTGGTTTGGGTGTTGCGGCTATTTATCCGCACTTTGTCGAATGTTTACGGTTACCATCTACTGATCAACTTCAGCATAAATTTTACTGGATTGTTAATGACCTATCCCATTTGAAATGGTTTGAAAATGAATTGCAATGGTTAAAGGAGAAAAGTTGTGAAGTCTCAGTCATATATACTGGTTCCAGTGTTGAGGACACAAATTCAGATGAGAGTACAAAAGGTTTTGATGATAAAGAAGAAAGCGAAATCACTGTTGAATGTCTCAATAAAAGACCTGATTTGAAAGAACTAGTGCGCTCGGAAATAAAACTCTCAGAACTAGAGAATAATAATATTACCTTTTATTCCTGCGGGCCAGCAACGTTTAACGACGATTTTAGAAATGCAGTGGTCCAAGGTATAGACTCTTCCTTGAAGATTGACGTTGAACTAGAAGAAGAAAGTTTTACATGGTAAGGCCCCTTGTTAATAATTCTTGCACGCATACTTTTGTTATTTTGTTGCTTTATCGGATAAAAGTTAATATAAATCGATGTAAATAATTTTATATAATCATACAACAGGGTAATAAAAAGACGAATATATTCAAATGCGGGTTCTAAATCTAAGTTTCATTCTCACTATCACTGCTTTCTTCCTTTGCCTGTTGAGAGAGTAGTTCTTTCCATTTTTGAGTGAGCTCTCGGATTGCTTCAGGATTTAAACTAGCTTCTACGAGATCCTGTGGAACATGATTTTCGGAGTGCTCTTTTGAAGCGAATCTCCCCGTGTTATGCCTCGTCACTAACCTTAATTCATAATCTTCAACATCATTCTTCGGAGGTGCTATCGCAGCAATCTCGTTCCATGAAAATAGCAAAGAATCTGTCTTCCTGGCAAACGGATTTATATCAACAATGAAGATTTTATTGAAAGGTCTTGGAATATAAACGTCAAGAACGAAACTTTTATCAGGAAACTTGGGCAGGACGACATCATGAACTATTTCATCAATAAGGTCCTTGAAGGTATCTGACAACTCATCTAAATAGTCATAATAATTTAAATCACGCTGGGTGGCCCCAACGATATGCGCATTCTTAACGAAGACCCTAAATTCGAGTGCCGGATTCATATCACACCATTGTCTAAGTACCAAGTCAAATTTCAATCCTTTTATATCATCCCCGTCCACGCAGCCTTTAAATGCTCTTTGAAGGTCATGCATTATGTAATTGGATGCGTTCAACAATAGGTAAAGCTCATTTACCTCGTTACACTTCATAGTGTTATTCGGCAAAATCCAGGTAGCGTCTCTTGGTGCAGACCAGTTTAACTTGGGAGCCACTGCACCTAATTCGTTCAAAGCATCCTTTAATTTCTGGTGTAATTCTGGAAAATCTATCAATGGCTCAACTTCTTGGACAAATTCGGTGGCGGTATCCTCATCGTCCTCCCAATCACTATAGTCATTATCTTCATTTCTTATTATTTCCTCGGTGTACACAGACCTGGAGTTTTCCTCTTGGGGTAGCTTGATACCGTCTTGTTCCAAATATTGAATAAATTTTTTCGGTAAGGATTTTAACACTATGGATTTTGGCACATATTTGGGATACAGTGAGGACCAAAACGAGTAAGAACAGTGTTCAACCTGCGCTCTTGTCACTGGTATATCTATAAAAGTTGTATATTCTTGTGAGGACATCAATAAGTAATTTATGTCAGCGCTTTTTGGACGCACGTTTTAGTTTCACTGGTGGAGTTACGGTATCATTAGCTTCTTAATCTTCCCACTGCATAAATGGACATCGGAAAATATCCGCTTATTATGCCTGAAAAAATAATTTTTTTAACAGAGTTTTCTACGTACTTTTTACTTAACTACTGAGGCAGCGCAACTGTTTAGTATTTAAACATATAAGCATATATATAATGCAAGTAATCAGGAGAACATCTTCGAAAGAGACTTTTTAGCTTTTTCGTTTTGTTGCTTTCTTTTTAATTTAGTATTATGAATAGCTTTCAAAATGGCAGCGTCATTTGGCTGGAAAGTAGTGGCCATTTCTAGGTCATTGAGAGCCATATCTGTGTCATTAACATGGTAATAGGCCAGGCCACGACGGTACAAAGCTTTGGCCTTGGCTTTTTCGTCAGCCGCTTCGGCATATAACACCTCCGATGAGGCTACTAATACTTGCTTGTAATCTTTTAATTTAAGAGCACAGATGGCAATATTCAATGGAATAGACACTTTCAATTGATTGATTTTTTCAATTTGTTCCTTCTCCAAATCTTCTGGGAAATACTCTTTCAAGAATTTATCACATTTGACATATTTTTCTAAAGCCACGGAATAGTTCTGTTTCTTGAACTGTTCAGTACCAATGTTCTTTACCGTTTCGATAGCTTTCAAGACGGTGTCGAAATTCTTCAAGTCAACTTTTTCGTCTTGTTTTAAAACATCTTCATAATTATCGCCGTACTCATCTGTTGGTGTAGCTTCGGCATTCTCTGGCACTTGATAATCGTCAGGTAACACGCCACAGTCATCAATCTTTACATCACGCAATGGCTTGTTGTTTTCTTGGTCACATTGTTGGTTTTCAATCAAACGAACAATTCTTTTACCTTGAATCACTTCACCAAACACAACGTGCTTCCCGTCCAAATGAGGTGTAGGAACACAGGTTATGAAAGCTTGAGATCCATTGGTATTTGGACCGGCGTTGGCCATGGATAGAAGGAATGGTTTATCATGTTTAACAGTGAAATTTTCATCCTCGAATTTTTCATCGTATATGCTCTCACCGCCAGTACCATTAAAATTGGTAAAATCACCAAATTGACACATGAAGTCTTTGATCACTCTGTGGAAAATGGAACCCTTGTACGACAATGGTACATCAGGTTTAGTCTTTGCCATACCAGCATTTCCTTCACACAACTTCAAAAAATTTTCAGCCGTTTTAGGCACTATGTCATTGTACAACTCAAAAACTATACGGCCTTGGGGTTTACCTCCAATAGAAATATCAAAAAAAGTTTTAGGTCTAGTCATTTTTACTCCTTGATCGCCTGAATATTGTCTTACCAGTTTTCTATGTGATGTGAGCGCATCAGCACCTCTGATATTCGACTTATTTAAATAATTTTCTGTCTGAACTTTCTCCAGCTAGGGCGGAAAAATATTCTAGAAGCTCATAGAAATGCCGTTCAAAAGCGTAACAGTTATGTTCTATAAAGGGAAACAATGTGTTTCGATCACTGCAGCTGTCTATTATATACAAGTTATACATCACGACATTTAGATTTTCATTTCTTCTTTTCCGAATCCTTACTGGTCGTCCCATCCACGTCCACTGTGCTTACGCGCTCTCTATTACCATTCTTTTCCCAACACTTCCTAAATAACGCCATCTCGTTGAAGCACTGCCTCCAGTCACCTGTTTCGGCATGGCACAGCTGTAATGCGAGGTTCTCTACGTAGCATCCGGTCTTGGATATTCTCGTGTCCCACACATCCGGGTCTTCGTCTTCTTGGACCTCTTTGTATTCTTCCAGCGCCTGCTTATAATACTCTGAAGTTTCGCCAGTTTCACTCATGACCAGTCTGCCAGTTTTAGCCTGCCAGAGCTTTTCTTTCCCTTTAATCTTCCCTTGTTTGGCGCAACTCTTAGAAGTGCCTTTCACTACCTTTAATGGCTGAGGCCCCTTTTTTTGTTTCGGACATTTGTTGTGAGAAAAAAAAGAAGAAAATAAAAGCATAAATGAAGCGAATGGATGAGAAGAGGGGAGGGAAAGCAAGAACGAGAAGGACAAACATCAGGGACCCATACTTCAATAAATTGCTTGATTTGGTGTTAATCAATTCTTCTAACATCAAACCTCTTTTAGTTTCCTTCGATCGTTTCACGTTGCTTATATTGATTGCTTTTTACTTCTATTTTTTCACTAGAATAAACAAACAAAGACATTCTGTTGATCAAGAAAGTTGAAAATGGTATTTGGTTTTACAAAGAGGGACAGGAGGGTACCTGATTTATCTAGGTATGATTACTACTATCAGAACCATGAAGATTATAACAAAAGTCCTCAGCTCTCTGCTGCTGCTGCCTCTGCTGCTTCTGCCGCATCACCGGATCGAACCAATTACTCAAGGTCGCACTCGCTGGTTAGTCATGCACCTTCAATACCGAGACAAAGAAGTTCGGTAAAGAGCCCAGGAAGAAGGCTTTCCACATCCTCTGCCGCTCCGCCAACGTCCAGGGCAGCAGCTAAGCAGTATTCACAGAAGACTTACTCGTTGAGGTCGCAAAGGAGCGGAGAGTACCATTTACACCCGCCCGGTTATACTACTAATGGGAGCCGTATGAATTCTATGACGTCTGGTGCGAATGTCAGAAGAAACTACGGTAAGAACAAATCGACGGCCGGCAACAATAACGATTCAAGGGCCAACTCCATTACCGTAAAGACTACACAAGTAACAGACCCTTCAGGAAGGACTCAATCAATTACCAAAAAGACAATAAGAAAAATAAATGGGTATGAATACGTAGAAACCACGACTACGACTAAGAATTTGGTTCCATTAGGTGACTCGCAGCGTCATTTCGATGAATTTAGTGAAAATTACATGTTGCAAGATGACGACATTTTAGAGGAACAAGCTAGTGATAACATTCACGATATAATCGAGGAAAACGAAACAGATAACGAAAAGCCATATTCCCCAGTAAGCGAAAGTCATTTACAAGATGATTCAGAGCTAAACGTGGAAAAACCAGATTTCCCACTTGGATCATATTTCCACCATAAGTATTCTACAGACGTTATGCCTCTAGAAGAAGAAAGTAGTTTATCAAACTTCAGTGACGCATTAGATTATATTCCTCCCACCCATCAGACCAGTAGTAAATATATTCATAATAAAAGGAAGCAAGCATCGACGACAAGAAGGAAGAAAAGACCGCCTGCCGTGAAAAACGCAGAAGCAGAGGCCAAGAAACCATTAACCGAAGCAGAAATGTATCTGAAGGCACTAGAGGTTGCTAAAAGAAACGTTTATCACACGGATGCTGCTTCGGATAACGCATCGGCCCCCCTCGGGAGTAACAAATCCAGGAAAAGTAGGATGGGTCAAAAAATGACCTTGAGAAGCAGTAGTGATTCTCCGACGGCGACTGCTAATCTTGTCAAATCTAATGTCGAGGTTCAACCAAAAAGATTTACAAGTTCCTTCTTCAGCAGAAATACTAAAAGCGCCCCCCATGAAGTGCACAATCACTCTGTGTCTACACATTTTAAATCGAATAAGGCTGTTGACCCAGTTCCAGAGCCTAAAAGTGCAAACACAGGGCTAACAGATAAAGAAATGTATGACCAAGCTTTGAAAATCGCACAAGCGAGGTATTACAACTCACATGGTATTCAACCTGAAGCAGTCGATAATAGCACTACGGCGGCTAAACCTCGTCAGGTCGGCGTTAGCCATCTGGGATCCACTGGGAGCATCCCGCCCAATGAGCAGCACTATTTAGGGGATTCTGAAATTCCAGTCCAAAGCGAAGTGCATGAATACGAGCCCATTCCATTGCAGAAGACAAAAACAACTGGTTCTTCCAAAAATAAGTTCAAAACCATGTTCGATAAAGTGCTGCAATTCTCTCAAGAAAACTACGGCTACCAGCACAAGAAGGAACAAGGCGAACAAACTCCAGTTACTCGTAATGCTGAAGAAAGCTTCCCAGCAGCGTCTATTTCGGAAGGTGTGACAACCGCAAAGCCATCTTCAAACGAAGGTGTGATGACGAATCCAGTAGTTACAGATTCACCTTCACCCCTTCAACAACAAATAGACTCGACTACTGCGTCCTCGAATGGGCAAAGTCAGGGCAATGTACCTACCTCCGCAGTAGCTTCAACAACGAGAACAAGATCACCGGAACTGCAGGATAATCTAAAGTCTTCTTCTTCGCTTTTACAGGACCAAACCCCTCAGCGTCAGGAAGACGCCACGGATCCAACAACATCATCGACGAATGAATTATCTGCCGCTGAGCCAACAATGGTCACTTCGACACATGCCACTAAGACAATACAGGCTCAAACACAAGATCCTCCCACGAAGCACAAGAAGTCCAGTTTCTTCACTAAACTGTTCAAGAAAAAAAGCAGCCGTTAGCAGTTGTTTACTCGAATTTTGCAATCAACCCTAATTTTTGAAGCCTGGTTTTAGATTTATTCTCTTCTTTTTCTTCTTGTGAACTTCAATTACTAATGTAACTTAATTTTTAATATAACTTTTACAGTTTAATAATATTGATTTTTTTCGGTCTGGACCAATCGCGCCGCATTTCTCACTAATATTACTAACATACCCTCTTCTCATTGGCTCGGTACCCCTTTCGTGACCCGCATTTTTTGTTTTCTTTGTTAGCCCGAATGTCTCACAATGAAGATGTAAAATTAAGATTATATATGAAAAATTGATACAAAACAAAATAGTTCAAATAATCAAGTTAAAGCGACATCACTCTCAATTTTTGCTTTTTTTAGGTTTATAGAATAGAAATATAACAGAACGAAGCCTTTAGACTCTTTTTTTTTATTGGTATATTGAACAAAGAAACTTTTTTTTTGTCCTCCCATATCTCGTGCACACAAATATTATGTCCATTGTAGCACTAAAGAACGCAGTGGTGACCCTTATACAGAAAGCGAAAGGTAGTGGTGGAACCTCAGAGTTGGGGGGGTCTGAATCAACTCCCTTGTTGAGGGGTAGTAATAGCAATAGTTCAAGGCATGATAACTTATCCTCATCTAGCTCGGATATTATCTATGGTAGAAATTCAGCGCAGGATCTAGAAAACTCACCGATGTCAGTAGGGAAAGATAATAGGAATGGCGATAACGGTTCGGATAACGAAAAGGCGAACCTAGGGTTCTTCCAATCAGTAGATCCTCGCGTAATTAGCGATTTGATTATCGGGCTAAGCGACGGTTTAACCGTCCCCTTTGCTCTAACAGCTGGTCTATCTTCACTTGGTGATGCGAAATTGGTCATTACCGGTGGCTTTGCTGAGTTGATCTCAGGTGCGATTTCTATGGGCCTTGGTGGCTATTTGGGAGCGAAGAGTGAATCTGATTATTATCATGCTGAAGTAAAGAAGGAGAAAAGGAAATTTTACGATAACTCCAACCTAATTAACAGAGAAATTGAAGACATTCTGTTAGAGATTAACCCTAATTTCTCGGACGAAACAATCGTTTCGTTCATCAAAGATTTACAAAGAACACCTGAGCTAATGGTTGACTTCATTATCAGGTACGGTAGGGGTCTAGACGAACCTGCCGAGAATAGAGAACTAATCAGTGCAGTCACTATCGGTGGCGGTTATCTACTTGGTGGGCTAGTACCACTAGTGCCATATTTTTTTGTCTCAGATGTGGGCACAGGTCTCATTTATTCTATAATAGTCATGGTTGTAACATTATTCTGGTTTGGTTACGTAAAGACAAAACTATCCATGGGTAGTGGCAGTTCGACTTCAAAGAAAGTTACGGAAGGTGTTGAAATGGTTGTTGTGGGTGGTGTAGCAGCAGGTGCGGCTTGGTTCTTTGTTAAGTTACTGGGTTAAGTGTAAAGTAACAACACTATACATATTTATTGTAAAGAAATTTGGGATTGAGAAGCTTTGCTATATACTTGGAACTGGGCTGGATTTTCTCGACATACATTTCTTTTACGTTTTAATTTGTTTCTATATTCTCCTCTTTAAATTTATTTATATTAATGAATTTCAAACTAGTTTCTTTTTCTATTGCCAAGAGGCCCATCAGGTGATCCATGATAACCTTTATTCGCATTGAATCGTTTTTCATTGGATCTAATTCGTCATTTGGTCGCCGCCTTTCTTTGCTCCTTCTGCTTTTTTCTTTTTCTCTTTGACTATCAGGTCATAAGATCTTCTCCTCCATTATGCCCAAGTGTTTTTCTTTTTTTTGCCTTTATATAAATTACAAAATACATACATATACTTCTCGTGCAGTATACTGGAATCAGCTTTATACCATATGAAGCACAACTTGGATCAGGACCGCTCTTCATTAAAAATCGAAGAATTATCTAAATAATTAATGTGCACGTCAATATATTCTCCGCGGAAACATGACAAACTTTTAGAAAAAGATTTAAAGCAATATTTTTCAGTTCTCCATTTCTTTATTTTTCAAGACCAATTCTAGTTCACCAATATCAAACATTCCTATGCCTTCCTGCAGAGCATCTGCCAAAATGGATAGTGATTTATTCGTGAAATCCGGGGCAGCTCTAAGACGATTGATATCATCACCGTAGTTTTCAAAAAGTAAATTTAAGTATTCTTCCCTTAACTTTGTCTTGTCTTTCCCTTTGGGCACAAAGTTTTCTGCCAATTCATTGTATTCTTCTCTCGCAAGCTTGATATTTTCGGCAATTTTCGATGCATTCATAAAACCCTCCTTGTTTTGAGATTTCGTAGGCTCTGGGATCTTGCTCAAAGAAATTTTGGTTAAATCGTCTATCACTTCTTTTGAATTTAACTTCAAATCCTTGCTTTCTTCGTCTGTAAGCTCGACATCCGAAACTTCTATTGCAATGTCCTCTTGTTTGTCTTCGTCATTACCTTTTGAGAAAACATGATCACTTTTACCATTTTCTCCAACGTGTTCTTCGATGGCCCCATTTTGGATTTCCTCCTTTTCACTTTCTGATGATGGATCCGATGATGAAGAATCTGATGATGAAACATCAGCTGTTCTTCTCTTCTTCCTCCTTCTGTTTTTTTTGACAGACTTGATATTTATGGCTGATATATCACCTGCCGACATCCTGTATAATATATTATGGCTAGTTCTTTCCGTGCTATTTCAAGTGGGCAGTTTAAATTCTTGTATATATTACTACAATATATGAAAGTTTTCGCTCTTCGTTTTTTGCAAATTTTTAGTGATGAGCTCTTCGCGCAAAGAAGTTTTCAATGCCCGTAAAGGCACCTAATTATATATCGAATTATTTTAAGCTTTCCGCTTCATCAATGCATTTTGTCTTTATATATCTAGTTTACAAAATAATATGTTGCTATTGCCTTGCTTTTAAAGGCTCAATATCTTGGACTTACTGCCTAGAATAGCTTATCCATTTCCACTAGCGCGTAGTCTAATATGTAACTTTGTTCAACTAAGTTATCAACCCTTGTGAAATGCCTTTGCGTGTATGGAATTATTGCATCAACTATCTTTACCATTCCGGGTATCTCACTCAATTTTGCTATGTTATGATGCATCAAAATACATCTTATTGTTCTTTGCGCTATGGTATGTGTTTTTGCATTTGTATTCCAATCTCTGCATCGTTTCATTAACAAAATTAACTGTTCATCATTTAGGATAGAGATGGCTTGGTCCAATTCTTCATTGAAAATGACTTCAATTTTGCCCTCTTCGGTATCTTGTCTAGACCTTGATTCGCCCAAAGCTCTTTTCAAAACATTAAACAACCTCATTGGGTGATCTAAAGTCATTGCTAACAAAAATGCATTTGTCCAATCACCTTTGCTCATATAATTTTGAAGCGATTGTTCTTGTTCGACTTGTAATTTAGCTTTTTCTTGTTCTTCTTCTATTTCTTGTTCCGTACAATCTTTCCAAAACTGAAAAACACCATCTGCATCAGCACTTACGATCATATCACCATCATTCATAGTACTTAAAGCCCATAATCTATTATTATGACCATCCAAAGTCTTCAGACATTCACCGCTAGAACAATCCCATATTTTGATCAAGCCATCAGCACCACAACTGATCAGTTGTTTTTGCTTATTAATAAACGAACATCTTTGAACCGCATTGGTATGACCTTCCAATGTTTTCATAACGCTGAATGTATCCAATGACCATATCTTGACTGTTTTATCACCTGAAGAAGTTGCCAATAATTTATCATATTGGCAAAATGATACATCCCATAGTCCACGCTTGTGGTTGGCCAACGTGGCTTCCAATTCACCATTTTCTAGGTTCCAGATCTTACAGGTCTTGTCGTATGATGCTGTTGCAAAAATAGAATCGTTAGGAGAAACTGACAAAGCATTGATATCCTTTTCATGGGCATGACGAGTATATTCGGATACCTTGATGATTTGAACATCCATACTAGCAGTTGGCTTTGGAATTATCCATTTCTTAATTGTTAAATCATTCGATGCTGTCAATAAAAATTCAGGATATCCCTTTGAAACTATATTTGGCAATCCAACAGCAGTTACGGCAGCTGAATGACCAATATACTTGGCATAAATATCAAACTTGCAGCTGTTCTCATTGTATCTCCAAACAATAGCCGTATTATCTTTAGAGGCGGTTGCGATCCACAGGCCATCCTCAGTAGCATCCAATGAATTTAGCAAATCTTCATGACCTTCATAAATTTCGACATCCAAAGGCAGCGAAGCTTCTGGGCCTGATAAATCGGGGACGGGTATTATCCTAAGCGATGGAGAATTGGTAGCTAAAGCTAATTTATTCAGCTCTGGGCCAACATACCTCATGTCAGCAATAATACCATGATTACCAGCAATGCTCGAAGTGACCTGTATTGTGTCTTCATCATTCTTTAAGTCTTCTTCAACGTTAATTAGTTGTAATGTCTGGTCAGACAATACTAAAAACATCTGTGAATTGCTCAATATTGGAAGTACACCAATAATGAATAACTCTTCTATAGGTTTATTGGTTCTTTTAAGCACGCTACCAGATTCAGAGTCAATTAACTGAAAGATAGCATCACCGCCGGCTGTATAAATTATGCGTTTACCGTCACCATCCTTTAGGAATCCGCATGACTCTACCTGTTGATTTACTGGAAGTGTTTTCAACAATTTACATTTCTTTTTCATATTGAAATCCCAGAGATTGATGATATCGTCTCTACCACCGGAAAGTAAATTTAGGCTTGGCTCATCATTATCTGGTACCTCAATGATATCCAACCCTCTCACAGCAGATGTGTGCTCTTGTAATGTGTGCAAGCACTTCCTTTTAACAAGATCCCAAACCTTTACCATACCATTGGTGTCACCGGATGCTAATAACCATATTTTACTATTCAATTGTCCATAAAACTTCAAACTGGAAATTGTACCACCATGACCTTTGAACGAATGAGTAATGTAACCATTTTCAATATCCACAACAATTATACTACCATCTGTCCCTCCGACTGCGAGAAGCGTTGAAGTGGAATCTGCGTCGAGAATGTACGATGGAGAAGAGATTTTCATTGATCTGACAACTTTCCCGGTCTTAAGGTGAAAGATTTTTAAAAGCTGAGCTTGTGAAACATACGTGAGATATTGACCATCAGGAGTTAATTTCAGTGCAGTAATTTCTTGCTCGTCTTCATTAGAAATCTTGTGCAAAATTTTTCTGGAGCCTGGGGTTAAATCGATTATGTTGATTTCGTCAAGCACCGGAGTAGCTAGTATTTTACCATTTTCTGAAACAGTGGCAACAGCACTGCTTCCTGCATAAATAGGGTTTAACGATATACCTTTATATGAGGTTTTCAGATCCATATTGTACGTAGTATGGCTTACTACCGTTGAGAGTACTATGTTGTTGGTTCACACCTTTAATGCCATACCGCTATTATATCTGAGAGCGATGAGCTGAATTTTTCAGAAAATTTTCAGTCGCTTTACACGGATATATTAAGAAGCTCCATCTTAATCGCCAGAAGAGTGGATGAGGTTATCATCTCAACTAGAGTCGAAGAGTAAGGCAATCCATCAAATGGGGTTGCTTGAGGCTTATTTACTTTTATACGTCTGATTGGACGGATTATACCAGTAAAAAAAATATTGATTGTGTTTTTCTATAAAAATATGCATATATAAGTAAAAAAATAACATGTAATTCTTTTCAACCAACGATAAAGCAAAATTCAGAGTAGAATAAGGCAAAGTCACATACTGATGATGATATTGTAAACGAAAGGTGATTTGATTGTAGTAACCATAAAAAAATGCAAAATAGCTCATTGTAAGACGTCATTGAATTCGAATGAATGGTTAACATCATTGCCCATAATTCCTTCGATATCTGCCAATGCACTCTCACTAAATAAACCATTTTTAGTGAAACGAAGATTTTCAGCCGCTGCTTCCACCATACTTTGCCTTCTTCTCCACATGGAATTACTATTTTCATGGCTTAATGTATTGTCGAATTGCACAGGAGCGGTTAACGATGCTAGGATATCGGCGTCAGTATCTTCGATCACATGACCTTCTTGTGCATCATAACCGTTAATATCACCTACAGACAGTAAGTCATTTTCATCTTTGCCCAAAATCTCATGAATTTCATCTAAACCAACACTTTTTGTTGAATTTTTCCTTGTATTGCTGTCCACGGCAAGATCAGAATTATGAGGTATTAATGACGCATCTTCAGGTGCGTGAGAGGGAAGTTCATTCATAGGGGTATTTTCATTGGTTGTAAAATCGGTACCGGTATTTATGTCGCTATGGCTGTTATTGTTACCGATGATCTCATGGCCATTGATTCCCAATTGTAAATTCATAGTTTCTTGCTCCTTTATTGCCTTTTGTCTTTGCTTTCTTATTTTAAGAAGCTTCTTTTTTTTCTTTAACTGCCTTTTTTTTTCAGTTTTTTTCCGTTGTAGCTCTTTCATCTTATCAATCTTCTTTCTTGTTCTTTCATTACCAATATAGCCAATGGGAACTTTTCTGTTAGAATTTGCTGGTATCATGTACTCATCTTCTTCATAGGCATTAATACCCTTATTTCTAAATGCAGATAATGGAACCTTAGGAACTTCATACCAATCTGCAGCATGGCCATTTGTGCTTTTGCTATTAATTGCATCATTGTAATTGTTCTCCATATCGTCTGTGTGGGATGGTGAATCATCCTCCAATTCACTCATGTTTAGCAGCTCATTGAGTGTCAATTCGTCACCGTTATTGCCATTAGAGCTTCCCTCTCTTTTAACATCTGGGGTTTGAGCCCTTTGATGTTGCTCGCGAAGCTGTTGATGTTCTTGGATTAAGGCGTATAATGATTTAGTAGACAGACCATCAATAATACTAAAAGGTTTGTTGTCCGTCTCCCAAGTACCCAATTTTGGTGGACGTAATCCAACAACATTTGAACTTACGATTTCCTTTGCTTTTGAGCCAATGTTTTTTGACCTTGAACTTGGGGGCGGTAGGTTATCATCTTCATCTGTGGATTCGTCATCAACGTACACAACAGTCTCTAAGAGATCATGTTTGCAATCTTTGGATCCATCAGAATTTTCTTTGTCTGAGTTAGAACTTATCAAAGAGGAAGATCCATCGCTGTCGTAATGAAAGTAAAAAGAGTCTGGATCTAAATCATCGATGTCTATGAACACATTTGTCACGCTGGAATCATCGTCGTCGTCTTCGTAATCGTCGTCCAGTTCTGTGCCAATGTCTAAGCTATCTGAATCTAGTGCCCTCAATTCTTCATCCGTGTCAGCATCGTGGGACGTTTCAGATTCACTGCATTCATCATCTGAAGGCATATGGGCAACATCCAACAAAATGTTATCATATTCATCGTCAGAAGAATCATATTTCCCGGAATTCAGGACCGTACTATGAGTGGATGGTTCCAGATCATCATTGGATTTTATCAAATTCGAGCCTTTATTCTTATGTTCAATATGACTTTTGCCCGATTTATGCCTGCCTTTCTTGCTCTTATGGCCACTATTTTCATCATCTGATTGAAAAAAAACATTGAAAATATACTCATCATTGTCCACATTGGAGGTTGTTCTCGTACTAGGTTTTTGCGTCTTTTTATAGAGCTTTCGTCTTTGTTTCCTTTCTTCCTGTTCCCGTTTTTTGGCCTCTTTCTTTTTTAGTTTAGATAGTTTTTCATCATTTAGCATTAACGGTAAAGATGTACTCAAGGATAGCTTTGGCTCTGAACCATCGCCATAATAATAAAGATTTGCAAATTTAGGATCTTCATAAAACGGCATATCAAAATCAGACATTATTTCATCTTCTTCGTCATCTTCTTCATCATATCCGTTTTCTTGATTGTATTCATTTTGCAAAAATTTATTTTCAGCATCTTCTACAGGATCAGACCCTTCTTCGTGTATACTACCATCGAATGAGAGTTCGTCGTCATTTTGTAGCTCAGAAACAATGTTTTGTTCTTCTTCTTCCAATATGGGAAGATCGTCTTCCCCCGTTTCAAGATCTGTACCAATTTCTCCATGAGAATCTTCATTGTTAATCACGTCAAAGTACGCATCCTGGTCAATATCATATTCAGATTCATCTGACTCTGAAATATTGGGAAATCGTAACTCATCGTTGTTACCTAACATCACCTTAGAATCCAGTTTATCTTCTTCATTACCATTGTTCTCTTTGTTTTTTAAATCCAAGACTTCTTCACCTATATCCTCGTTATAGCCTTCATTACCATTACCAAAACTAATGCCGTCGTCCTCTTTTTTGAATTTAAACGATAGCGCCTGTTGTGTAGTAGTAGTGCCTGAACCGTTTACTTCTTTTTTGTTTGATTCTTGTTGTTTTTGTTGCTCTTCTTTCTCTTTTTCTTTTTCTTCTTTCTGCTCTTCTTCATTTTCTTTCTTAGGGGATAGTTTAACTGATTTATTTTTGTTACTGTTCTCACGAGAGGAATAGAGTGTATTGCTATTTGTATTCATGGCAGATAAAGCTTTCATGGCTCTTTTCTTTCTTTGGGCCGTCAGTTTGACAAAATCTATATTCTCGTCATCAGAACTTGTTTCGCTATCACTATCACTATCACTTCCGTCATCATCATCGTCGTCGTCGTCTTCGTCATCATCTTCTTCTTCTTCTTCACTCTCTTCTTCTTCATTTTCACTCTCTTCGCCATCTGTTACAGCTTGGTAATCGGATGACTCTGTGCCCTCGTCGTCATTGTCTATTTGCCTTTGTATAAGTTTACTTTTTTTTCCTTGGGAATTATTTGAAATGTTCTTTGCTTTTCTTTTAATTTTATGTGGGTTTGTACTTTTGTTTTTATCAGAATCAGATACGTCACTCAAGGATGACTCAGAAGAGTATATAAGGCTAAATCTTCTTGGCCTCGTTGTACTCAGTGTGGGTGGTGATTGCCTGGACTTTGTATCGGATTCGCCCTTTTTTATGAGCCTTTTAATATTTGCTGGCAGTTTACCAGAATGTGTACTATGATTGATCGTACTTTTTCGAGGACTTTTTTTGCCTGCCATTTCGTTCTGTTTCCAGTTTGCCGGTTGTTTTTTCCTTATTTGTTTATTTGCTTCCTTGTTGAATTTCCTTCAATTTCAACAAGCTTGAAAATGAATTTCGTAGAATGAATATTACTATGTTTGAAATGGTTATTGCTTATGATGCTCACCGAAGTTAAAAAAAATATTATAGGTTTGTCCTATGTTAGAATTGTGGAAAGGGAGGAATGTAATAAATAAGCAGTAATTAAATATAGCCTTTTGAAGAGTTCCTCCTTTTAATTTCTTGTAGCAAGTGTTTCGAATGTATTCAAATATTACCAATGATTATACAAATACTTACAGCAAGTCAATTAAAGAGCCGTAAAAGCTAAACGTCAAAACGTGTAAAGCACCTATTATCTAGTCTCTTTTCCCTAGTTGTACTTTAAATCAATTTAGTGATGAGATGAAAAAAAAAAAAAAAAAAAAAAGAATTCCAACGAAAAAGAAACGACGGGCAGGGCAACCTTTAGAGATTTCAATCCGTATAAAGAGATGTAGTAGGCAGTACGGGTAACATCGTCACAATTCATAATGGAACTATCTAGCTTTTGCTTGATTGCAAAGTTCTACACCCGTTGATACTTCAAACATCTTTGCAATACGTAGGTAGGGGTCGCGTACTAGCAGCCTCCTAGTTAAGTGTATCTTTCAATCGCATTACGGAACAACTAGGCATCCCGAACCCCACACGGAAAAATCGGAACAATAACTGAAAATTTCCTTTTTCTTTTTTTTGCTCTTCAAAGTCTCTGCCCCTCTATTGCGTACTCGATTGATTTTTTTATCAAAGGCCATCTCAGACAAGTAGATCTACATTGGAGTTTCTCATAATATTATCACTATCGGAAGGTAGCATAACCTTTAATAGAGTTTCCGCTGTTTGCTTGGCTCGTTTTTTTGTTTGTACTATGCCTATTGGCGCAAAGAAGACAGAGTGTGCAAACAAGAGATGAATCAGAGCGATAGCAGCTTGATGGATTTACCACTGGAGATACATTTATCATTACTAGAGTACGTGCCTAATGAACTTCGTGCTGTCAATAAATACTTCTACGTTTTGCATAACCACAGCTATAAGGAGAAGAGTTTGGCGTGGATAGCTGAGGACAACTATATATGGGCCGTTGTCAAACATTCATTATGTTTATATGTCAAGAGTTTGGACCCACTTCGACAGCATGCCAGAGAAATCATTCAAGAAACGAAGGAACCAGGTTTTAATGTGCCACTGTGCATGACTAAATACATCGCAGATTCTTGGTATATTGTATACAATGCGCTGCAATATCCTGGAAAGATAATTAATATGGGATGGGACAAATATACCAAAAGTCAAGATTCAAATGGTTCTGATTCTACCAGTAACTTTAATAGTCGGCCCAAGGAAAGAACTCTTATGCAGTCGTTGACAGCTTTACCTGTTAACTTTTGGTCCAGGAGGAAGGACGAGCCTACACCGGTAAACGTTTGGTTTTATGTAAAAAATGCGCACGTTGCCAGATACATACCGAAAATTATTACGGAAATAGGCATATGCAACTATGGGCCGAAGCAGATCGTGGCAAGTGCAGGATATATCAACGAATTGATAACATCTGAAGGAATATACTGTGTTAACCTAGGCCACCTTCCCAGGCTATACGATGAGCAAATTTTTGAAGGCACTGGAACGACACATCTTCCCCTGGAACTGAAAGCTATCGACAGGACAGATTCAGATGTTTGTATCAATGGTGATTTAGTTCTACTCGGTTATGACTTTATTCCATATCAGATATCGAAGCCGTGGTTACTCTTTAGAATCGAACCCGTAAATAGCATTGAAGCAATCTTCAACTATAGTGAATGTTCTTTTTCATACCAGTTTGCATGGAGTTTGGCCTGCTTACAATCTGAAGAGAAAATTTCATTTCCTAGAGACACGATAATTGGGCACGGTTTACCTTACAAGCCATCCAAATTGATAAGAATTTTCGTCTACAAGCATCCGGAACAAAAGCAAGATCTTGGTCAAGAAATAGCATTGCCCAACTGGAATACCCCTTATCTTCGAAGATGAAAAAAAAATTTATCAATTAGTCTATAATATATGTGTATATACGTCTATGCACCTACCTACTTATAAATGGATATAATATTCTTGCAATGATGAAAATATGTATAGTCAAATTTCATTTTTTTCAATTGATAAATGTACTTTCAATGATGGAAACTCCTTCATCGTCATCGAATTTAGACTTCTGGCAGAATTGGTAAATGAATGGCTTCATGTTTGCCAGATTTTCAGCAATAGACCTAATGAAAGCGGGCAGCTCACTCATTATATCGTACCTATTGACTAATCTTAAATTAGATTCTTCAAAACCACGCGGAAATGAAATGGATGTAGGATATTTCCAACCATTTTGCTTATCCTCTTTTGTAGATGGAAATTTAACAGCATGATCATTTACACTTGACCCGACCTCCAAAATTTTGTCCTTATCACTAACCGCCCATATAGTCACTGTAGTGCTGCCATATTCTTTTGTTGTGGTGAATTCAATACACATCATCGAACGCTTCTCACCATTGAAACAAAGAAAATTCCATTTACTAGCCGCCTTATTGGGTATTAGCCCCTGGACAGCATCCAGATACAACATAGGCGTGTCCTTCAAGTCCAGCTTCACAGGTTTATCGTTTTTCTTGTATGAGATGGTACCATTGCAAAAACCTCTAGGAACAAAAACATGTCTTATCATTTTTCTGGACGTACTAGAAGAGTCTCTTTTTGCTAACTCTTCCAAGCTGATGCTCTTGTCAAGGTAATAATTGGAACCGTCCGGGTTTATTATGAATCCTTCTTGTAAATTTACGGTAATGTCAACCTTCAAATCTTTTAGTAAACAGCTTGTACTTCCCTTCGGAATATCTATCTTAATTAATAATTGAGCAAATCCACTGGAGGAAGAATTTTCCAAAGGTACGAAGTGAAACGTAACATTGTCCGATTCAACTTTTAACGTATCAAAATCTTTGATATTATCAATTTTAAAGCTTTCCCATATATCAATGTCTTCTTCAGAGTTTTCCTCACTGCTGGCTTTAAATATTTTGAAATTTAACTGAAAACCTTTGTATATACCGCCCATAACACTGGAATATAATAGTTGAATTAATCCACATTTGCCGTTGGTGAGATCCGTAAAATACAGAGTTTGTGTCTCTATTCTTGTTTCCGTTGGATTTCTTACTGCTTTTAATAAACTATGTGACTTGAACTTTTTGTGATTTGACGTCCTGCAAAACCATTCTAGTTTCGATGTATCCTGAAATTTAGTATAATTAGCATGATCCTTCTCGGATAAAACTTCCTTAACGGGGGCAAATTTCGTCTTCTCCTTTTTGATCGCAACCGCCATTTTTTCTTTGCTCTATGATTTTTATGTTAATTAAACTGTTCGTTGCCCTAAAATTTTGAAAATTTCTCGAATATTTAGAGAGAATCCGTCACTATTTTAGTATCTATCTTGTCTATTTATATATAAAATCTCATTCCCCTGTTATGGTTTTTGCCAAGCCCTATCCCAAAAAACCAAATGATACATGATAAACCTATTTATCCTCTTTAACAGACCTATCGTTTAAAGCTTTTTTATTGCAAACCCTATTCATTATGGCTTTTTGACCTAGGTCTCATTGTGACTTCTATTTTTCACTGTTCAGTAAAAAAAGAAAAGTGATTAAAAAGTATCACTATTTCTGTTAGAAAGCAAGTAGCTATTTTGATTGGTAATTATATACACATATTGAAGGAGGCCGTAGTATTTTCGTTTAAAATATATTACAGTAAGATAATGTCTGCTACATCTTCAAGTGGTGACGTGAAAAAATTTCAAGCTGTACCAAAACCAACGAGCAATGCATCACCACCACCAGCATCGAGTGGGTTTAACGCAAGGACCCTATGGCCGGATTTGATAGAAACACCAGAAAACCAGTGGGTTTTTGAGTGCAAAGATATTATTGAAAAGATAGGCACTAATGGACCGATAGCAGTGGAAATAAAAAAAAATATGGAAAAATGCTTAATGTACTTTTACACACTTAAAAAAAAATTAAATCTTTTTGATCACACCTATACGGCATCATGCATTCTATTTTACAGGTATTGGTTCATATATGGAATACCTACAGCCATAACTGAATGTATTCATATATCACAGGGAATTCTGGTCACCGCTTGCAAAACAATGGAGAATAATAGGCCTATAGAGGCCTATATTAAGGCGACTTGTGAGTTTTTGATGCAAAATATACCGTCTTTAAAAAGTCGAACAAATATTGATAAACTTAAATGGGAATTTAGAGATAAGTTAGTGACGAATGAAAAAAAAATACTATGTTTATTTGGCTTTGACTTAAATATCAGTAATCCAAAAGAATTGATTGAAGAAGTGTTCAGTGGCTATTATAGATTCAACAGGGATCACAATCTGCCAGAAAACTTTAAAAAAGCTTTTCCAAAAATTCTTCAAGAATCAAGAAATTTTATGGTCCAAGCTGTCACCCAGCCAGTTTCTTTATTGTGCGACGGTTATACGTTCATTGTACTATCTCTCATATACTGTGGTTTAGAGTATAAAAAGCTTGTAGACAAAGATTTCAGATATCCGAAAAACTTCTTCAAGGATAGATTCCCTATCGAAGTAACGCCGGAAAATTTTGCCAATATCTTTACCGATTACAAGTTACTGGAAGAGAATTTTTTCAACTTAAAAAGTAATAAAGGTGCTAAATTACAAATTGATTCAAGCATGATTGATTCGGTGATTGACGAAAGTGGCGATGTGGAAAATGAAGTTTCAGAAATCTCTGATCCGTTTAACTACGAGTTGATTAAATCCGGTGAGGTGAAGGAAGAGTTTTTGAATCATATTGAAACAAGGGTTAAAGATTTACTAGATAAGGCTAAACAAGAAAGTATGAAGAGAAAGGCTAAAGATCCTATAAGAACCCCAGATGCCAAAAAACCTAAAATATAAAAATAGAGTACAAGTTATGTTTAATTGGAGGGATCAGTAAAGGTTTGATATATACGTGACAAAATGTCCGGCAAGTTCCCTATGTTATCCTGATAGCAATATTTCCAATACTCAATCCAATGATCATCTGTTTCTGGATCTTTAGGTGAGTCAAAGCGCAGTTTCTGCTTCAATTTTGTTTTCATCTTGTCTATTATTATTCTGGGATGTCTGAATTGGTAAGTTCGGGGATGATAATCGTCCAGAGATTCTGAACAGTCATTATCTTCGGATATTTTTTCAGCAACAAGTAATTTCCCCTCCATAGCAGTCAACAGTACCTTAGGTAGTTGGTAGTCAGTTACTTCATCAGGATTGTCACAAGCATCAATAATATTTTCGATGATACATAAGCATTCTATGGTCAATTTATCCATTTCAGATGATGCTTCGAATGTGTATTCATTATCTTGCATATAGTATAGTTTTAATACATAAAAAAACTGGATAACTTTAAATTGAACACCTGATGAAAGTAATAAGCCTTCCAGAATTTTATTCAAGCAGCATATAATCTGAGGGTCATTTTTAAGTTTGAAAGTTATTGACAGAATATTTTTTTGAATTGTTTCATTCATGTGGTTACTATCTACTAATAGTCCGATTCTGGGACCGAACACATCACATTCACACTCCCAAATTTTTCCTCTCAGAATGGCTAACATTTCTTCGATTTCTGCACAATACTGAAAAAACTGACTAAAAACAAAATTTTCATTGACCTTTGAAAATTTAAGCGTTATCTTATCCATCGCATCGAAAGCGACGCAGTATAACGCCTCAATAACATCTACCTCGTCGAGTGACCAGTGCCATTGAAGTGACTTGGTCTCCTCATTTAAATCGAAGCCATGGGAATAATTAGGGTTTTGTCTTTTGATAAAATTTTTTAGATTATTGCCTACCAATGCTTCATTTTCTTTCAAATCAATTAGAAAACAGTGGCAACACAACATGGATATAAATAGTTCGCAAAGTTCATAAAAAGCTCCAATTTGCTCGTCTGCGATACTTGCAAATAGTCTTGTCCTTTTTGAGTACGCAATGAATTGTAAGCACCAGCGAAAAGATTGAAATGCGAGGTTATAATTTTTATCTACATGACCAAATACTCCTTGAAATAATTTTATATATAGTACCAGTTTTAATTTATTCATTGTCTCTGGATCGGCTTTATCTTTCTTCATTATCTTGATGATATGTTTTGGACCCATCGCAAGATTAAAGTTTAAAATTTTGGCCAGCGCTTCTTTCAGAAGGTTATTGGTTTGAATCCTTAATGGTGAACCTTTTTTCATGATCGAAAGATTATAAAAAACTACATGGTACGGAATATAAAGAGCCAAAAAGTCCCTTATCAAATCACCATTATATGCTTGTAAATTTAGGATAGTCTTCACAGCTTTTTTAAATTCTTTTCTTAAACTTTTTTTAAAAGTTTGATAGTCGACGTCTTTATTCATTATACGTGAGCCGACAATTTGTGACTATGATCAATAAATAGGGCATATATGTACAATTTTGTTTGTATTTCCTCCTGTTGGAGATGAGTAGTAACATAATCATGGGTAAATCGTCTTCTCTGTGACAGCGCAAACCTTTACGCCCAATAAAAATTTGACAGAAAAATTCTCTATAGTGCCGGGGCACTTCATTCAAATTTAGTAAATAGAACTTTTGTGGCAATGGACAGGTTCAGCTACTGCATTTCATATGCGAATTCGCTGCTATACCAGTTTTGTGGCCCCAAAATCACCCGGCAGACAGGGTCTGGTAACACGTCATAATTCTTTCCCTACTTACGAACGTAAAGGAAGCTTTGCCAACTTTTAGAGAAATGGCTACATTAATTATGAACTGGAGTGAAACAACTGTGCTAAAATGATACGATCTAGTAATTTATAGGAAAAAGTAAAGATGGCAAAAAACAAAAAATAATGAGAGCTAAGGGATTCGAACCCTTGCATCCGAAGATATCAGAGATTTTAGAGGTTAAACCCACCTAAATCTGACGCCTTAAACCACTCGGCCAAACTCCCATTGTATGTTGAAAACGATGGATTATACAAGCCATTGGGTTAGCCATTTATTTCTAAAGTCTTTTTCTTGGCTGATTACTTATTAATGAGAAATTGGTAAAGTTTGACATAATTGTTGGGATTCCATTGTTGATTAAGGCTATAATATTATGTATAAGAATAAACTAGAAGTTCTCCTCGAGGATATAGAAACTCTCAAATGGAATCGATATTTCTACACAATAATATTACGATTATTTCTCCTTCCGTTTTATATTTTTCATTATCTTATTACATTATCAATCCTTCCATTTCAGCTTCCTTTAACTTCGGTTGCATCTTCTCATACCTTATGTCATCATCTAACTACCCGTATATGATAATATACGCGTAGTAAGACTACTAGTTAATGACGATAGTTGATTTTTATTCCAACAATTAAGTTAGCAAATGTGGGAAAGCATAAATTATTTGGGAAATGCATATATCTCCGCGATTTCCCTAGCTTAGGAGCTCTTTGGGATCGATATCATTTTTGTTGGAATATGTTGGAATAGAAATCAACTATCATCTACTAACTAGTATTTACATTACTAGTATATTATCATATACGGTGTTAGAAGATGACGCAAATGATGAGAAATAGTCATCTAAATTAGTGGAAGCTGAAACGCAAGGATTGATAATGTAATAGGATCAATGAATATAAACATATAAAATGATGATAATAATATTTATAGAATTGTGTAGAATTGCAGATTCCCTTTTATGGATTCCTAAATCCTTGAGGAGAACTTCTAGTATATTCTGTATACCTAATATTATAGCCTTTATCAACAATGGAATCCCAACAATTATCTCAACATTCACATATTTCTCATGGTAGCGCCTGTGCTTCGGTTACTTCTAAGGAAGTCCACACAAATCAAGATCCGTTAGACGTTTCAGCTTCCAAAACAGAAGAATGTGAGAAGGCTTCCACTAAGGCTAACTCTCAACAGACAACAACACCTGCTTCATCAGCTGTTCCAGAGAACCCCCATCATGCCTCTCCTCAACCTGCTTCAGTACCACCTCCACAGAATGGGCCGTACCCACAGCAGTGCATGATGACCCAAAACCAAGCCAATCCATCTGGTTGGTCATTTTACGGACACCCATCTATGATTCCGTATACACCTTATCAAATGTCGCCTATGTACTTTCCACCTGGGCCACAATCACAGTTTCCGCAGTATCCATCATCAGTTGGAACGCCTCTGAGCACTCCATCACCTGAGTCAGGTAATACATTTACTGATTCATCCTCAGCGGACTCTGATATGACATCCACTAAAAAATATGTCAGACCACCACCAATGTTAACCTCACCTAATGACTTTCCAAATTGGGTTAAAACATACATCAAATTTTTACAAAACTCGAATCTCGGTGGTATTATTCCGACAGTAAACGGAAAACCCGTACGTCAGATCACTGATGATGAACTCACCTTCTTGTATAACACTTTTCAAATATTTGCTCCCTCTCAATTCCTACCTACCTGGGTCAAAGACATCCTATCCGTTGATTATACGGATATCATGAAAATTCTTTCCAAAAGTATTGAAAAAATGCAATCTGATACCCAAGAGGCAAACGACATTGTGACCCTGGCAAATTTGCAATATAATGGCAGTACACCTGCAGATGCATTTGAAACAAAAGTCACAAACATTATCGACAGACTGAACAATAATGGCATTCATATCAATAACAAGGTCGCATGCCAATTAATTATGAGAGGTCTATCTGGCGAATATAAATTTTTACGCTACACACGTCATCGACATCTAAATATGACAGTCGCTGAACTGTTCTTAGATATCCATGCTATTTATGAAGAACAACAGGGATCGAGAAACAGCAAACCTAATTACAGGAGAAATCTGAGTGATGAGAAGAATGATTCTCGCAGCTATACGAATACAACCAAACCCAAAGTTATAGCTCGGAATCCTCAAAAAACAAATAATTCGAAATCGAAAACAGCCAGGGCTCACAATGTATCCACATCTAATAACTCTCCCAGCACGGACAACGATTCCATCAGTAAATCAACTACTGAACCGATTCAATTGAACAATAAGCACGACCTTCACCTTAGGCCAGGAACTTACTGAATCTACGGTAAATCACACTAATCATTCTGATGATGAACTCCCTGGACACCTCCTTCTCGATTCAGGAGCATCACGAACCCTTATAAGATCTGCTCATCACATACACTCAGCATCATCTAATCCTGACATAAACGTAGTTGATGCTCAAAAAAGAAATATACCAATTAACGCTATTGGTGACCTACAATTTCACTTCCAGGACAACACCAAAACATCAATAAAGGTATTGCACACTCCTAACATAGCCTATGACTTACTCAGTTTGAATGAATTGGCTGCAGTAGATATCACAGCATGCTTTACCAAAAACGTCTTAGAACGATCTGACGGCACTGTACTTGCACCTATCGTACAATATGGAGACTTTTACTGGGTATCTAAAAGGTACTTGCTTCCATCAAATATCTCCGTACCCACCATCAATAATGTCCATACAAGTGAAAGTACACGCAAATATCCTTATCCTTTCATTCATCGAATGCTTGCGCATGCCAATGCACAGACAATTCGATACTCACTTAAAAATAACACCATCACGTATTTTAACGAATCAGATGTCGACTGGTCTAGTGCTATTGACTATCAATGTCCTGATTGTTTAATCGGCAAAAGCACCAAACACAGACATATCAAAGGTTCACGACTAAAATACCAAAATTCATACGAACCCTTTCAATACCTACATACTGACATATTTGGTCCAGTTCACAACCTACCAAAAAGTGCACCATCCTATTTCATCTCATTTACTGATGAGACAACAAAATTCCGTTGGGTTTATCCATTGCACGACCGTCGCGAGGACTCTATCCTCGATGTATTTACCACGATACTAGCTTTCATTAAAAACCAATTTCAGGCCAGTGTCTTGGTTATACAAATGGACCGTGGTTCTGAGTATACTAACAGAACTCTCCATAAATTCCTTGAAAAAAATGGTATAACTCCATGCTATACAACCACAGCGGATTCCCGAGCACATGGAGTCGCTGAACGACTAAACCGTACCTTATTAGATGACTGCCGTACTCAACTGCAATGTAGTGGTTTACCGAACCATTTATGGTTCTCTGCAATCGAATTTTCTACTATTGTGAGAAATTCACTAGCTTCACCTAAAAGCAAAAAATCTGCAAGCCAACATGCTGGCTTGGCAGGACTTGATATCAGTACTTTGTTACCTTTCGGTCAACCTGTTATCGTCAATGATCACAACCCTAACTCCAAAATACATCCTCGTGGCATCCCAGGTTACGCTCTACATCCGTCTCGAAACTCTTATGGATATATCATCTATCTTCCATCCTTAAAGAAGACAGTAGATACAACTAACTATGTTATTCTTCAGGGCAAGGAATCCAGATTAGATCAATTCAATTACGACGCACTCACTTTCGATGAAGACTTAAACCGTTTAACTGCTTCATATCATTCGTTCATTGCGTCAAATGAGATCCAAGAATCCAATGATCTTAACATAGAATCTGACCATGACTTCCAATCTGACATTGAACTACATCCTGAGCAACCGAGAAATGTCCTTTCAAAAGCTGTGAGTCCAACCGATTCCACACCTCCGTCAACTCATACTGAAGATTCAAAACCTATATCTGAAATCAATCTTCGTGCACCCAGAGAAGTTGACCCCAACATATCTGAATCTAATATTCTTCCATCAAAGAAGAGATCTAGCACCCCCCAAATTTCCAATATCGAGAGTACCGGTTCGGGTGGTATGCATAAATTAAATGTTCCTTTACTTGCTCCCATGTCCCAATCTAACACACATGAGTCGTCGCACGCCAGTAAATCTAAAGATTTCAGACACTCAGACTCGTACAGTAACAATGAGACTAATCATACAAACGTACCAATATCCAGTACGGGTGGTACCAACAACAAAACTGTTCCGCAGATAAGCGACCAGGAGACTGAGAAAAGGATTATACACCGTTCACCTTCAATCGATGCTTCTCCACCGGAAAATAATTCATCGCACAATATTGTTCCTATCAAAACGCCAACTACTGTTTCTGAACAGAATACCGAGGAATCTATTATCGCTGATCTCCCACTTCCCGATCCGCCTCCAGAACCTCCTACCGAATTATCAGACTCCTTTAAAGAACTTCCACCGATCAATTCTCGTCAAACTAATTCCAGTTTGGGTGGTATTGGTGACTCTAATGCCTATACTACTATCAACAGTAAGAAAAGATCATTAGAAGATAATGAAACTGAAATTAAGGTATCACGAGACACATGGAATACTAAGAATATGCGTAGTTTAGAACCTCCGAGATCGAAGAAACGAATTCACCTGATTGCAGCTGCAAAAGCAGTAAAATCAATCAAACCAATACGAACAACCTTAAGATACGATGAGGCAATCACCTATAATAAAGATATTAAAGAAAAGGAAAAATATATCGAAGCATACCACAAAGAAGTCAACCAACTATTGAAAATGAATACTTGGGACACTGACAAATATTATGACAGAAAAGAAATAGACCCTAAAAGAGTAATAAACTCAATGTTTATCTTCAACAAGAAACGTGACGGAACTCATAAAGCTAGATTTGTTGCAAGAGGTGACATTCAGCATCCTGATACGTACGATACAGGTATGCAATCCAACACTGTACATCATTATGCGTTGATGACATCCCTGTCACTTGCATTAGACAATAACTACTATATTACACAATTAGACATATCTTCGGCATATTTGTATGCAGACATCAAAGAAGAATTATACATAAGACCTCCACCACATTTAGGAATGAATGATAAGTTGATACGTTTGAAGAAATCACATTATGGATTGAAACAAAGTGGAGCGAACTGGTACGAAACTATCAAATCATACCTGATAAAACAGTGTGGTATGGAAGAAGTTCGTGGATGGTCATGCGTATTTAAGAATAGTCAAGTAACAATTTGCTTATTCGTTGATGATATGATATTGTTCAGCAAAGACTTAAATGCAAATAAGAAAATCATAACAACACTCAAGAAACAATACGATACAAAGATAATAAATCTGGGTGAAAGTGATAACGAAATTCAGTACGACATACTTGGCTTAGAAATCAAATATCAAAGAGGTAAATACATGAAATTAGGTATGGAAAACTCATTAACTGAGAAAATACCCAAATTAAACGTACCTTTGAATCCAAAAGGAAGAAAACTTAGCGCTCCAGGTCAACCAGGTCTTTATATAGACCAGGATGAACTAGAAATAGATGAAGATGAATACAAAGAGAAGGTACATGAAATGCAAAAGTTGATTGGTCTAGCTTCATATGTTGGATATAAATTTAGATTTGACTTACTATACTACATCAACACACTTGCTCAACATATACTATTCCCCTCTAGGCAAGTTTTAGACATGACATATGAGTTAATACAATTCATGTGGGACACTAGAGATAAACAACTGATATGGCACAAAAACAAACCTACCGAGCCAGATAATAAACTAGTCGCAATAAGCGATGCTTCATATGGTAACCAACCATATTACAAGTCACAAATTGGTAACATTTTCCTACTCAACGGAAAAGTGATTGGAGGAAAGTCGACAAAGGCTTCGTTAACATGCACTTCAACTACAGAAGCAGAAATACACGCAGTCAGTGAAGCTATTCCGCTATTGAATAACCTCAGTCACCTTGTGCAAGAACTTAACAAGAAACCAATTATTAAAGGCTTACTTACTGATAGTAGATCAACGATCAGTATAATTAAGTCTACAAATGAAGAGAAATTTAGAAACAGATTTTTTGGCACAAAGGCAATGAGACTTAGAGATGAAGTATCAGGTAATAATCTATACGTATACTACATCGAGACCAAGAAGAACATTGCTGATGTGATGACAAAACCTCTTCCGATAAAAACATTTAAACTATTAACTAACAAATGGATTCATTAGATCTATTACATTATGGGTGGTATGTTGGAATAGAAATCAACTATCATCTACTAACTAGTATTTACATTACTAGTATATTATCATATACGGTGTTAGAAGATGACGCAAATGATGAGAAATAGTCATCTAAATTAGTGGAAGCTGAAACGCAAGGATTGATAATGTAATAGGATCAATGAATATAAACATATAAAATGATGATAATAATATTTATAGAATTGTGTAGAATTGCAGATTCCCTTTTATGGATTCCTAAATCCTTGAGGAGAACTTCTAGTATATTCTGTATACCTAATATTATAGCCTTTATCAACAATGGAATCCCAACAATTATCTCAACATTCACCCATTTCTCAGAATAGATGTGAACTCTTTGGTTTTCGGTCAGACTAGACGTCAGTAAATAGTTTGAAAGCGAGAATAAAAAATAATTGTAATGGATAATGAAATGCCGTTAATTGGTAGTATTAATGAAGAATGAATATCCATCTTTTCATGCAATATAAGAGAAAAATATAAAACTGCTGAGATACGGACAAAAATCACCTATGTACAAGTATTTATTTTATCATATACGGCGTAAGAAGATGACGTCAAAAATTGAGGAACAGTCATCGAATTTAATGGAAGCTGAAATGCAATGATCGATAATGTAATAGGATAATGAGTAACAACAATTAAATTGAAGAAGAAAAAATAGTGATGCTCTGTAGAGATGTCATTTCCCTTCAATGTTGCTATATTCTCCTGGCACATTAACGTATGCCCACTATTAGTGCCTTTAACAATAGAATCCCAACAATTATTCAATTATTCACCCATAAAATCCACCTATTTTTCAAGAAAGCATTAGATTTGCTCATTATTATTTATTATTAACATAAAAGTGCCTTTGGTAGTTACTATGTATTTAGTGTGGTGACCCGTATTCCTCATATATATAAGTAGCTACCACATTATGTTCAATCAATATATCTTTAACTCAGCTCAGCATTGTCTGAATTGCTCGCTTAAGTTTTTATCCTGTGATTAGTGCATTTACACATAAACGTATACCGGGTGTACCTCAATATACTATGTAAACATTTAAATTGTTACCATAACAACTCATGTTATTATTAATGATCACTTGACAACATATAAAAACGAAAGAAGAAATAATAATACTACTATGTATAAGTATCCATTTCCTTTTGTGGATTCCTCAAAATGGCCAGTATATTCGGAAGTAACATAATGTAGTTATTCATCGATGAGGTTCACATTCTGTAGCACTGACCCATCGAAAGAAAAGAGTTTATATTTTGATAAATTACATAAAAGCTGAAAAGTTTGTAGTGGTCATAGAAGGTAACCCACCTCCTAAGAAATCCAGCATCATATGCATACCACCACCTCCACTATACTCATCAACATCCTGTGGTAAAACCTGTGATACGCTATCCAAGAACCACACTTTGTCCTTTATTTCTGTGGTATAACCTCTCAATAATGTATAGTAAGACCTCATTATTCTCATGGCCCCTAGGTCGCCTGTCATTAATAATGCTAAAAAAGTCCTATCCAAAAGAGCAGGAAATGAGAAGACTCTCAACATAAAATCTAATTGATTTTTTTCGCGATGCAGTTTGTCCAAATATGCTAAAGTTATCAAGTACGGTGAATCAATTTCTACGGGATATAAATCTGCTATACTTTCGTCAAAGCATACGAGTTCCGATATCGTATTATTGTTATTTCCATCACCATTATTGCTATTGTCATTATCATTATTATGATTACTTTGGTTGATTACAGCTTCACCCAAATCACTCAAGTCAACAGAAATTAAGTTATAAAACTTGGATGTCTCCGACAGGGGCCATACAGCAGTTAGTATAGTTACGGCGCCTTTAACATGGAAAATCCATGCCGTTGGTGAGCTGCTTGAAGCATTTGCCAATGAATCTAGGATTAATATTAGAGCACTAGCCACCAAAGCATCTGTGTTATCATCTGAAATTTCGAGCACAGCCTCTCTTAACAGTCTCAACGCTTCTAAACGATGACTAGACACGTAGTTATCCAAGCCGGCTTCAGTTCTGGACAAATGAGTGGCGCTAAAAGCCAAAATTGTATGCATCAAGAAGGGAAAATGAAAAGCCAAATCCGGAATATAAGTGCTCCATACTTCAGGACCAGAAATGCCTGCTTCGGTTATGGTATGCCATACGTCAGTACAATAGTGATGAAAAAGTTTTAGATCTATCAAATTCAAATTTGATTTTCTAGACAGCCCGACTAATTCAGGGACTAGTCGTGAGGCTGATGAAGCGTTTGAATGGGGAGAAGATTGTTGTTGAGTGTGAGAATTTGATGAACGTGGAGACAATGCCTCCGAGTTGGATAACAGGTCACCCATTGGGGACGTCTTCAAAGTAGGAGAATTTCCCAAAGCGGTCCTGTTGTCCGGTATAGATAACAATGACTTTGTAGAGGTTACATTGGATACTCCCGTTGAAGGGGACGCAATGTTTTGATCTATGGAAGGTTTGGACAACGTGTGTGGGGGACTGATTGTGAGACCGGTATTGTCGATTATCAAGTTTTTGTTATGAGATAGTATATCAGAAGCAGTAACTTTATTTTCGTTTCCGTTAAGGGGGTTATTGCCCGAATTAACAGCATCCGTCTTAGTATTATCCAATGGGTTCTTCGTAAATTGCTTGTTTTTGTCCTCCTGTTCCTGTTGCATATTTGCGAGTGCCTCCTCTGCTGTGCTAACTTTGATTGCTCTGTTATTAGATGTAGCAAACTTTCCGAGGCCAAATAACTCTTGAAACTCAGAGGCCATTCCATTTGCAGCACCGTATGGAAATAATGTATTGAAGCTCTTCATATTGAAGTTCAAGCCCATCTTGTTCAATTGCGCTAGCTGGTCGAAGGGAATATTGCTGAAGGGGGACTGTGTTCCTTGTTGTTGTGGAATTTGCTGATTTTGTTGTTGAAGTTGTGGCTGCTGCAATCCATTCGTCACCGAATTTAGCCTACCAGGCGAGAGTAAGCCGTTAAGGCTACTTGATAAATTCATGGCCGTTGATTGAAAACTAGGTGTTATCGGTATACTCAATGGCGAATTCCCTGGTAGGGCCATGTTTGGGTGGTTGTTGTTTATCATTGAACTGGGAGCTGTTTGTGTTATATTATTATGCGCTTCAGCTCCATTTGCACTGCTGTTGGTACTGTTACTGGTGTTATTCACTAAACTCGCTAATAGGTGCGGTAACAAAAGATTCTCCATATTATTGGATACGGATGGAGGAACGCTATTAGGGGAATTGCTTTGTTCATCAGTACCAACATGTGGCAACAGTTGCTGCTGTAACTGAACTTGCTGTTGTTGACGAAATTGCTGTTCTTGTTGATGATGAAGTTGCTGTTGTTGTTGTTGTAACATGATGGCATTGTCACTCAGATTTTTCTTGCCTACCCTATCGTGGACCGCTGATGCAAATTTTGACGACGAAGAATCTTTTCTTCTTCTTGGCTGAATAGGGCTGTAAACACAGTCCAATTTCATGTTTGTACATTTCTTGCAAAATGGTTTGCCTTCATCACATTTTACTCTTCTTCTTTTACAATTGTCGCAACCGGTCTTGGACTTGTTATGAAACTTCCGTTTCCCTGTCGAAGTCTTGCTCACTTTCTTGCCCCCAACCTCAATCAGTTCAGCATCCTTCTCTCTTTCTTGTCCAGCATTCCCATCATCGGATGTCATGTTATGTTAGATGGAGATCTATGGATAAACGAAATATAAACCTTAAATGAAAAAAACCGTCGACTTAACTCCTCTATATTATGTAAAGGCGAAATGTTATTTGTGCCTTTGAAAAGTGGAGGTCTTGGTTGCTTCTCCTTCGACGATAATCGATTTCGGTGACTAGTTAGTAGATGATGTAATCGTAGACGCAGGGAACCCTTGCTTTTCCCCAATCGTAACAAAAAAAAACAAGGGGAAATAAACTATTAGATAGTACGAGTTCGTTAAGTTAAAAAAAAGGCTATAAAAGTCGAAGAACGAATGATTACGACCAACATCTATTGTTCAAACTTGCCTTCGTTGAGTTTATCGAACGCGCTCGTTTAAATTTTTCCGACAAGAACGAGGAACGAGTCACCAATTACGTTTTCGGCTCTGTCGGTTGCAGGATCTGTAAAAGCGATATAGATACACACGTCAGCATGAAGCTCTTATGATTTGGCGAGTAGTGTTAGTACGTTAAATGCTACGACTCGGCATATACTGTGCTCGTTTTTATCAGTTTCATCCGAGGATTGTAGCCTTTTTTTTTCATTTGTTGATGTTTCTCTAGTATTTTCCGTCTTGTAGTGGTTTCGGGTATGTTGAACATAAACATTAAAAAAGACGATTAAATAAACTTGAGTTTGTACAAAGGAAAGCTGTAGTCATAGAGTATTTAGAAAAAAAAGCAGCCACAGTTTACATGAAGATGTGACCAATGAGGAGGCATCGGTTTGCCTTTGAATCTCAATCGCTTGAAAATTGAGTTCTTTTCGAATGATGACACCTCCGAGAAATGGCATTTCTATGCTAGCGCCACTCTACCCTTTCAAACGTCCGTACTCATATGAAGTTTCATCCTTCACGCAGCGATCTAAAAAGTTGTAAAAAAAAATACATTTAGGCCTAGCTATATATGCTACTATGTATCATTCAGTGAAATGGCTGAGGTTATATAAAATACTGGGAGGTCGTTTTTACGCTAAAGCAGACCTTGCGGATCTTTTCCTGTAGAATATATTTGTAGCATAAGTCCAATTTTACGGGCGCATTTTCAAAATCAAGGTGATATTGACATATTTTGAAGAGCACCCAATGGGCTAGCTGCAAGAACAAAGAGACCAGAAAGCCTAGAATTAAATGCCAGAAAAATGGAAATTTATTCTAGACAAAAATTGTTCGGCACCTCTACAGACGTTTAACGAACCTGGTCCGGCCTTTGAGGCGATCAAAAAAAGGCCCATTTTTGTGTTCCGCGTAATTGGTTTGCGCCTTTCCATGGAGCTTGGTGGGCGACATTCTCAAACTGGTTTCCTGATACATCATGCACGCCCGTAAAGGGTTTAAGTATTGATTGCTAGCCTGAATGTTTCATATGCATACCGTGTCTATGCAACGAATATATTTCAGAAAAAAGCACGAAAGCCAAATTTTTGATGTTAAGAGGTGTTTTTGCCCGTAAACGGAGAAGACGTGGTAGGACTCGCAAATGTCGCGTTTAGCGTTGAAGAACATGGAAGTATTGAACGTTTGGGGCTTGACGGCTCGACTTTTTTGCACTACTCCGCCTTGAACAGACGGATGATCCTGGCGCAAGAAACAAAGAGAATCAACTCTGAGCAAAGCGAAAAAATGAAATACAACGATAATAAAAGGATAGGAAGGTGTATATATAAGTTAATTTTAGATATAGATTAAGAAAAGATGGGCATATACTAATATGACTACAAAATTGCACATTTTTTACTTTTCTTGATAACAGGAGGCTCCAAGGCGGCCACGATAGCTTCATCGAATACATTCTTCAAACCGCGTTGTGTTAGTGCCGAACACTCGACATATTTTACTGCTTTCAGTTCTCTTGCTAACCTGGAACCTTGTTCTGATGTAATCGGACGTAATCTTTGTCTTTGCAACTTCTCGATGATTACCTTGTCATCCCTTAGATCAATCTGCGTACCGACGACCAGGCATGGTACACCTGGACAATGGTGATGTACTTCAGGGAACCATTTTTCTTTAACGTTTTCAAAAGAGGGTGGGGAAATAACACTGAAACAAACCAAAAATACATCAGTAGAAGGATATGACAAGGGTCTCAATCGATCGTAATCTTCTTGACCGGCCGTATCAAACAAACCTAACGTATATGGTTCATCACCAATCATCACAGTCACCGCATAGTTATCGAACACTGTTGGAACATAGTCGGCTGGAAATTGATTCGTTGTATAGGAGATTAGAAGGCACGTTTTCCCAACAGCACCATCACCGACAACAACACACTTTAGCGTTTGCATTTTGTGGAAGAGCTAATACGTTTATTTCTTGTTTTATAAGTTTTGCTTCTCTAATTCGTTTGTTAACCTATCTCCTCAGGAAAATAGAATAGTATAATAAATAACGAATATAATTTTTTGCGACAAAGGAAACCTATTGCAAAAAGTGAAGAATGACAGAGAAGGATAATCAGTATATCTCGGTACACCTGGAACCTATTTATCAAAACGCTGCTCTTGCCTTTTCCAAGAATCGCGTCTATCATCGATCAATCAACCTTGTTTGCTTTTTTTTATCACTTTTTCCCGTATCTTGTTTCATTTGGAAGGGCCCAATGGAAGCAGTATTACCCGTATTGAATGACCCTTGAATCGACGGTGGAAGACATCTTTAATGCGATGTTTAGAAGACAATGTGCCGTATTTACCTGTATATGTGGATTATCTAACAGTCTACAATACAAAATTAGGTGTAACGTAGCTACAACAGTTGATAGAAATAATGCAACTTTTTTTAAAAAAAAAAGAGAAAGTGCTCGAGGTGGGGATTGAACCCACGACGGTCGCGTTGCTTTTAAAGGCCTGTTTGAAAGGTCTTTGGCACAGAAACTTCGGAAACCGAATGTTGCTATAAGCACGAAGCTCTAACCACTGAGCTACACGAGCATTTTCGAAAGAGACGTAAATTAAATTGTTATTTATACCGTAGATGATTGTTTTTCACGAAATTACCCTTTTGAGTTCCGGCTTGTTTCGTTCAACAGTACTACCACTGATAAGTTAGCTTCATTATTGGAAGAAGGTTGATAAATGAAAGAAGATTCACGACTATGCACGGCAACTGGTAAGTAATACACGGGCCCAGATATTTATTTTAATTCTTGGAAAGAAAGTATAAATTTATAGGTTCGCTATCAGTAAGTATACGAATTTCAAACTACGTCATATATAATATCCAAAAGAAGATGAAGGCGATGCGGTCACTCTAGGACTACAACTTATCCATCGCCTCATTTAGTGCATTCACCGCAATGTATACATCTGAAAATGTATTATATAAGGGAGCAGGAGCCAATCTAATTACGTTTGGTCTTCTTGCATCGCCAATGACACCATGGTCATGCAAATATTGGAAAACTTTGGGCATAATATCCTCTTTTCCAGTGTCAGAATCGAAGTAAAGTGACAATTGGGCGCCATGTTCTTCATCTGTGCTTGTTGGAGTTAATATTGTAAAAAAACATGGTAATTTCTCGATCCTTAAAGGGTGTTTGTAATACTTGGAGGCTTCCAACAGTTCCGTCATATAGTTCGTCAGCAACAACGATCTTTTACGAACTTCATTAATACCATTAAACTTCGCAAATAATTCCAATGAACTTCTCAATGCCACTGTGTCAATAACGCTTGGATTAGATTGCCTGAATCCCAATGCTCCTGGAATCGGCTCGAATACTTCCAGCATTTGAAATCGCTTAGCAGGATCATTGCCCCACCAACCAGCTAATCTTGGCAAACTTTCCTTAGCAGGGTCTGGTTTAGTATGCTTCGAGTGGACAAATAAGCCACCAATTCCACCAGGCCCGGCATTCAAGTACTTGTAAGAACACCAACAGGCAAAGTCAACACCCCAATCATGAAGTTGCAATGGGACGTTCCCTACAGCGTGTGCTAAATCCCATCCAACCAATATGTCGGGGAATTGGTGGGCAAATGAGGTGATTCGGCCAATATCGAAATATTGCCCCGTGTAATACTGAACACCTGACAAACAGACCAGCGCCAATTCATCTTGATTTACCTCTATGGTATCCAGGATATCTTGAGTTCTGATATAAGTCTCTCCCTCGCGTGGCTCGATCTGAATAAAAACATTCTCAGGTTCCGAAATTCCATGAATTTTGCACTGGTTGTAGAAAGCATAATAGTCTGATGGAAAGGAGCCCTTTTCAAAAAGGATCTTGAATCTTTTCTCAGTAGGTTTATAAAACGTAATTAACAATGAATTCAAATTTGCAGTGAGACTATTCATTACTGCAACTTCATTTTCTTGAGCACCCACGATGGGGGCTAGTAGTGGAAGAATAGGTAAGTCAATGCTGACCCAAGGCACCTTTCCTCTGGCTTCTTCAGGATGTTTGAAATGCGATTCCACAGCACAATCGCTCCACGCATCTAGCTCAGCATTAATTGAATTCCTAGTTGACTTCGGCATCAAACCTAAAGAATTCCCGCATAAGTACGTCACAGGCTTATCGTCGGACGATAGTCCCATGGATTTAAATGTAGGGATGTTGAATTCATCCCTCAGAGATTCCGGATATTCTCCGTCTAATTCCAAAGCTTTCTCCATAATTACCAGTTTGTTTCTTTTTTCCACAGAATATTTAGGCTTAATATGTACGTATTGACAGCATATATATTTGCTGTCTTGAATTTATTATGCTAATAAATAATTATGTTTTTCAAGCGCAGTCACCTATTTCCAAAGCGATGGGTTTGTCCGTGCCGTAGACGGCATCCCGTCGTTTTAATAACCGTTATAAAAACCGCCCCCATATTTTCGTGGGTTGACGACGACAGGCGTGGACGACGTTAATTGACGTCGTCATAATATATTTCATATTATGATTTTTTCCCTCACCATTACTTGTTCTCTCAAGTAGGAGTATCTGGCACTTGGACGGTGATGTCCTCATCAGCATCAATTGCTTCGTCTGGATATGAGAGAAAATCAGAGGATAGTGGGCCAGTGATAGTTTTTCTCCCTCGTGAAGCAGCATGTTTTACCAACTCAGAAGAAACGCCATCTTTTTCTGGGAGCGGAGACAATTTTTTTGTTCTCCGGACATTTGCAAATTGTTTTTCCAGTTCTGTCACAGCTATTTTCCCGGCTCTTTTGCGCTGTTGTTCATCTCTTTTGGCCTCAACTTTTCTCGAAGAGACTACTCTTTCCTGTTGTGTTTTTACATTTATTTTGGAGGAAATTTCCGATAATGCTATTTGGCGTTTTATTTTAATATTTGGGCTTATTAAATCAAACTTATATTTGCTGGCATTCCATATGACGCCGGTGTCATTTTTCTCTAAAAATTTCATGCCAGAAAATATTATTGATCTAATTCGCAGAACACATTCTTCTTTTGGAGAAAGCACTTTAGTCAATGTAGGGCATCCAATTATATTATTAATCATGTCGGGAGAATCATACACATAATCGTCATTAAAATCTGTTAGTGCAAAGTTAATGCAAGAAAATTCCCTGAAAATAATATCTTCTCTAAAAAGATAGCTTCTTTTCGGCCTGTGGCTATATATATTTCCTGAACAATTCAGTGGACTATTTATCAAGTCGTTCAGCAACAAGGCGAATGAAGTGCAAAACTTCCTGTGTCTGTGAGTGTACTGCAAAATAGATCTATATGACTTAATCCAGCACATAAGCAAACGAATAATGGCTAGATATCGAAAGTCTTCCATGTTTTTTTGCCAGGAGGGTTTGATGACGACGTCTATGATATTAGCAATAAAATCAAAGCTCAAGTCTAAAAAAAAAACCTGGCGCTCACTCAAATCTGCATATTTGAGTTTGTTCTTTTGTTCCTTACTTTTTCGAGTTGTAAACATAAGATCGAAACTTCCCATTGTGGCAGCCAAGTTTTCAAGTATAACATTAATATTACCTGAATGATACTTTAATGCAGCCATTTGTAAATGCTCTTTCAATAACCAACAATTAGAAGCACGTGATGCGTTCCATGACTGTGGAACCAAAGTGTGTTCTACTATCGATAGAAATTGCAAAACAATTTGACCTTCAAAGAATGATTTCTCACCTTTGAGATCTTTTGACACAAGAATTGCCAATTTTTTCATCAGACGTCTTCTTTCCGGAAAATCAGGAGTCAAAATGAAATCTTTCAAATTGTTTAACGCACATTTAGACGGAATCCTTACCAATGCTCCTCTTACTAATTCAAAGAAATACAGTGAGAATTTCCCAGTGATCAAGTAAATTTTCGCTCGTTGAAAATAAGTATCTCCAACGGCTGGGAGATAGAGTGAGGCAATATTCAAGTACCTAATAGACTTCTCAAAACCTTCCACACTCTTGGGTTTGTTAGACGGCTTGTTTAGTAGTGTTTTATAAAAATGTGTGGAACCTAGATTAATCACGCATCTTTGTAGTGAGATTACAATGGAAAACGTCAGTGGATTACTCGTGTTTAAGATAATTTTCTCATGAGTTGAAAGTCCATCTGTGTATTGCATTAAATTCAACTTCGCGAAGAGAGCATTTGAAATAACGGAATTCATATCGTACTTTGCGCATAGGTGTTCGATGATGTCATAGTAATACCTGTGTGTAATTTTGAAAAATTGAATCATTTTTTTTTGAAAAATTCTAAAAACTCTGAACTTTCTTCTGTTACTTAGTCGCATGATATCATGGAACCAGTGCTCAAACCATTGGAGTGTAGGTTCGTGAATTTGAAGCCATAAAAGTTTCAGAACCAATGGTATCACGGAATCATTTATGCGTTCGTAATTGTTATTATGGTACATATTTTCTTGTTTCAAAAGTAGCTCTTCGAGAAACCTAGTAGATTTGCGATGTATTCCATCCAGGAAGCATCTGAACGTGATATATGCATTTTCATCGCATGTCAACCTTGATGTTAGATGTTTATCCAGATGCGCACGAGCGTTCTTGAAAAATAATCTCATACATTCTTCGTTAACTTCTTCATTATCCATTATCTATGGTGGCATGTGTCATTTAATGGAATATACTTTTTCCCCTGATAAGTTTGCTAAAAACGGTCGGATCATACAGGCATGTTAACATTTCCATTATCCTTTTTGACATTGGATAATGGCGTGAACGCGAAAATCACATTGATAAAAAAAAGCAGTTTGGCGAATTAGTAACTGTCAATAAAGAGGGCATCGCTTTTGAAAGCACCTTCGTCTGTGCGCTCGCTTCAGCTACGTAAAGGTGTATTATAGACAATAATGAAAGTGCTATGTGTCGCAGAGAAAAATTCTATAGCGAAGGCAGTTTCACAGATCCTAGGAGGAGGCAGATCAACTTCAAGGGATTCCGGCTACATGTATGTAAAGAACTATGATTTCATGTTTAGTGGGTTCCCGTTTGCCAGAAATGGGGCTAACTGCGAAGTTACCATGACTAGTGTTGCAGGGCACCTAACAGGCATTGATTTCAGCCATGATTCGCATGGGTGGGGAAAATGCGCCATCCAAGAGTTATTTGATGCGCCACTGAACGAGATTATGAATAACAACCAAAAAAAGATAGCAAGCAACATCAAGCGAGAAGCGAGGAATGCAGACTATCTGATGATATGGACAGATTGCGACCGGGAAGGAGAGTACATCGGTTGGGAGATATGGCAGGAGGCCAAGAGAGGCAACAGGCTCATACAAAATGATCAAGTATACCGGGCAGTCTTTTCGCATCTCGAAAGACAACACATATTAAATGCAGCACGAAACCCAAGTCGATTGGATATGAAGAGTGTGCACGCTGTAGGCACGCGGATTGAAATCGATCTTCGAGCAGGTGTTACATTCACCAGACTCTTAACAGAAACGCTACGAAATAAACTGAGAAACCAAGCCACCATGACCAAGGATGGTGCAAAACACCGCGGTGGTAACAAGAACGACTCACAAGTCGTATCGTATGGTACATGCCAGTTTCCAACGCTCGGCTTTGTAGTAGACAGGTTTGAAAGAATACGAAATTTTGTTCCCGAAGAGTTCTGGTATATCCAATTGGTAGTCGAAAACAAAGACAACGGCGGAACAACAACGTTCCAGTGGGACAGGGGCCACTTGTTCGACCGGCTGAGCGTGTTAACGTTTTACGAGACATGCATCGAAACCGCCGGCAATGTTGCTCAAGTAGTAGACTTGAAATCAAAGCCAACAACGAAATACAGACCTTTACCTCTGACCACAGTGGAGCTACAAAAAAACTGCGCCCGGTACCTGCGTCTGAACGCCAAACAATCACTAGACGCAGCAGAAAAGCTATACCAAAAGGGGTTCATATCGTATCCAAGAACAGAGACTGATACTTTCCCACACGCAATGGACCTAAAATCCTTGGTCGAAAAGCAAGCTCAATTGGACCAACTCGCTGCAGGCGGCAGAACCGCCTGGGCATCGTACGCGGCATCGCTGCTCCAACCCGAAAACACAAGTAACAATAACAAGTTCAAGTTTCCACGAAGCGGCTCCCATGACGACAAAGCGCATCCACCAATCCACCCCATCGTAAGTCTGGGGCCTGAAGCAAATGTTTCGCCAGTGGAAAGAAGAGTATACGAGTACGTGGCCAGGCACTTTTTGGCATGCTGCTCAGAGGACGCCAAGGGCCAATCGATGACCCTTGTGTTGGACTGGGCCGTTGAACGTTTCTCAGCTTCAGGTCTCGTAGTCCTAGAGAGAAATTTCCTCGATGTTTACCCTTGGGCCCGATGGGAAACCACCAAGCAGTTACCGCGGCTTGAAATGAATGCCCTCGTAGACATCGCGAAGGCCGAAATGAAGGCGGGCACTACGGCGCCGCCCAAGCCGATGACTGAGAGTGAACTCATTCTCCTCATGGATACAAACGGCATTGGCACAGACGCCACCATTGCGGAGCACATAGACAAGATCCAAGTACGTAATTACGTTAGGAGCGAGAAAGTAGGCAAGGAAACCTACTTACAACCCACGACCCTGGGTGTCTCACTAGTGCACGGCTTCGAGGCCATCGGCCTCGAAGACTCCTTTGCAAAGCCCTTCCAGCGCAGAGAAATGGAGCAAGACCTCAAGAAAATCTGCGAAGGTCATGCCTCCAAGACTGATGTTGTAAAGGACATAGTCGAGAAGTATAGGAAGTACTGGCACAAGACGAATGCCTGCAAGAATACTCTCTTGCAAGTTTATGACCGTGTCAAGGCATCCATGTAAGGCGTTTTTGCCGCCCTTTGTCTTCAAAAAAGCTCTCCGCTTAATTGCATGATTCAGCTGACTGCATATGTGCATTTTCAGTACCAGCCGCAACTGCATCAAACCATGCAGAAGTCGCCGCCACAGAAGCTCCAGCGCGCCGCGTAAACGCATGTTGGAAGGCGCCCCAATTAGCATATTCACGCGCGACTACCAAACGCATAGGGAAGGTTTCAGAGAGCCGATGAGCAGCGGATGCACAGAGTACGGCCATAAGGCTGCAAAGCGCTTGGCAGGAATGGGCGTTTTCTAGAGGTTGCCTTATTGATTTATATGGAAGAGGAGAGGATTCATCGATCGGGCTTCTAAGGCAAATAGTATGCATACCTTTTTCGGGTAGTTGAAGAGAAAAGAGGAAGAGAATAGAAAAAAAAAAAAAGCGAAATTTTTACATCCTCTATTGTAATGTAATTTCTTTTTTTTTATTAGGTATATATGTGAGATACAATTCTCGAAGTCATCGGGAAGCTTTACCATTTCATTTCCTATTCCAGAACTCATATTAGCATCTATTGTTCTGAGATTCATCGCAACATCATTTAAAGGACTGTAGAGCCAATTGCATTATATCAATATGAGTTTCGGTAGTAAAGTCTCCAGGGCTTTGAGATTTTTGGAAATTCCTGTCAAAGACAGGGCATCTGTGAGTTTCTTGAAGAACCCGGATTTGCAACCTATTAAGTCGGCTAACCAAACATGGGGGTTCTGGTCTAATTTTGCATATTGGGGTGTTATGTCCTTTTCAGTGGGTACATGGATGAGTGCCTCTTCTGCACTAGGTGTTGGATTAAGTTACCCAGAAACCATTGGTACATTTATCGTCGGTGATGTGTTGACCATTATTTTCACATTGGCAAACTCGTGTCCTGGTTACGACTGGAAGGTCGGTTTCACTTTGGCCCAAAGATTCGTCTTTGGTATTTACGGTTCTGCCTTCGGTATCATCATCAGAATTTTGATGAGTATTGTCAACTACGGGTCCAACGCTTGGGTGGGAGGTCTTTGTATCAATATGATCTTGGATTCATGGTCTCACCATTATTTGCACCTGCCAAACACCTTATCTTCGAAAGTTGCCATGACCACTAAAGAATTAATTGGTTTTATCATCTTCCACGTCCTTACTGCATTCTGTTACTTAATGAAACCCTACCACATGAACTACATTTTAATTTGGTCGTGTGTTGCTACATTTTTCTCTATGTTGGGTATGGTGATCTATTTAGCTAAACAGGCTCACGGTGTTGGAGAATTGTTTACCTCCACTAAATCCACTGCCACTGGCTCCACCAAAGCTTGGGCTTGGGTTTATATGATCTCGTACTGGTTCGGTTCCGTTTCTCCAGGTTCCACCAACCAAAGTGATTACTCGAGATTTGGTTCCTCCAATTGGGCTATCTGGGCCGGTACCATCTGTGCATTGTTAATTCCAACCACTTTAATCCCAGTTTTTGGTGTTATTGGTGCCTCCACCTGTGACAAACTATACGGTGAACAATATTGGATGCCTATGGATATCTTCAACCATTGGTTGACAACTAACTATTCTGCAGGTGCTCGTGCCGGTGCGTTCTTCTGTGGTCTTTCATTTGTCCTATCTCAAATGTCCTACACCATCTCCAACTGTGGGTTTGCCAGTGGTATGGATTTGGCCGGTTTATTACCCAAGTATGTCGACATCAAGAGGGGTGCCCTTTTTGCCGCATGTGTCTCCTGGGCTTGTTTGCCATGGAACTTCTACAACTCTTCTTCTACTTTCTTGACTGTCATGAGTTCTTTCGGTGTTGTCATGACTCCTATCATTTCTGTCATGATTTGCGATAACTTCTTGATCAGAAAAAGACAATACTCCATCACTAATGCCTTTATTCTCAAGGGTGAATACTATTTCACTAAGGGTGTTAACTGGAGAGCTATTGTTGCCTGGGTTTGTGGTATGACCCCCGGTCTACCTGGTATTGCTTGGGAAGTCAATAATGACTATTTCCACAACACTGGTATTGTCAATTTCTTTTACGGTGACTCCTTCTTCTCGTTTTTGATCTCCTTTTTCGTCTATTGGGGACTATGCCTCCTCTTCCCATTCAAAATTACTGTCAAACATGATGACAAAGATTATTATGGTGCCTTTACTGACGAAGAAGCAAGAAAGAAGGGCATGGTTCCATACAGTGAAATTTCTGAAGAAGAAATCCGCGCTTACACATTAGGCGAAGGTTACACTACCGGCCACGAGTACAGACCTGAAGGCTCCGACGATGAAATACCTGAGTTGGTCAAAACTAGCTCTGAAAACACCAATGAGTTTGAAATAGTTCATCATAAGAATAATGAAAAGCAATCCTCCACCGCCAGTGAAAAAGCTGCTTAGTGGGAAATAAAATTGCAAAAAATAATTAAGAATAAAATTTCCCTTTCATTTAATGGCTCTCTGCACTAATTTTTTTACCTACGAAATTTTCCTTCGTTCACACTTAATATTAAATAACAGCTCTTTCCTAATAATAACATATACACTAGATATATAATACCAAATAAATTAAAAAAAAAGAAAAACAAAAAATAACGTAGCTTTGTTACAGTCGTAAAAAAAAGAACAATAAACCAATCTTATTGCCAGCGTCTAACTAGTCCTATTATATTCCAATATATTAAGGGGTAAGGACTACTATTATTCGCCCTGAATTGAAATCTTTTAGAAAGCACCTGTTCTCTCTCTGGTGTTCTTTTTTTCTCATCTATTATCTAATTTCTTCAACCTTCGTTATTTGTTGTTATTCCGTAATCGTGGTGCTCAACTTTTGAAATTTCACTTGTTTACCATAACGGAACATAATTAAAAATTTGTTCTTGAAAGTCACAAGCACTACGTGAACACAAAATTAAGGCAAGAGTGACAAAGTAACCCTCACAAGGAGCCTGTCGTTGGTTATATTGGAAGCTATAGATATAATCGAATCCAATGACTGGTCCTGGACCTGAAATAAATAAGGAGGAGCACCCCAGTTCTCCGGGCAAGAAACAGATAACATATAATAGTATACCCAAGAATGCAAATCTAATTGATGGATCTACGAATTCATCGAAGAGGCCAATTGAAAAGTATGACAAGAGAATAGCCGACCCAACAAAAAGCTATTTTCCACATAGCATATCAAGAACACCAAGGAGAAAATATACTTACATTCTAGTCCTCACATCACTAAATGGAACTTTTGAGAGCAAACATGTGGTGATACCATTTAAACCAGATGGTTTGAAATTGGGAAGGCCTGTTGCTAATAGTAATAGCAGCTCCAGTTCATCGCTCAGGGGCGGTAAAAGAGTGGATTCACACACTTTTTCCCAAGTAAGGTCCGATAATGGTAATTTCGATTCAAGAGTACTCTCCAGGAATCATGCATTGTTAAGTTGCGACCCGCTCACGGGTAAGGTATATATACGAGACTTAAAATCCAGTAATGGTACGTTCATTAACGGTCAAAGAATTGGCTCAAATGACGTAGAAATCAAAGTTGGCGATGTGATAGACTTGGGAACAGATATAGATACGAAAATTGAGCATCGAAAAATAAGTGCCACAGTTGAAGAACTATTTGTACAACCTTTATTAGAATCACCGATTTTTGAAAATGAAGATAGTGATGATTGCCATACAATTACAGAAAAAGAGGAGGCTGCTGCCATAACAAGTCACATATATGGTGATTCCAACAACCTAGAATTGGAAGAAGTTATCCTGGGCTCTGATACAGAAATACTGAGTGGAATTTTTATTAATAATTGTATTGGTACGAGCCCGACTTTATCTAATATCATCAAAACCCTGGCAATGGAAATTCCATTTTCCAAATGCGATAATTTTAAATTACAGTCGATGGAGAATTTCTTAATTAATTATACGACACATCTAGAATACACGAACAAACTTTTAGTGGAAAAAAATGATCAGCAACTGGTAAAGCTGCAAAATGGATTAAGAAGGAAACTGTCGGGGAAATACGAAAAGATTATCGAACAAAACAGAAATCAAGTAAAACAGTTGGAAAGGGACCATATGTTTTTCAAAAAGTCATTTGAAGTGAAGAAAAGAAGAAATAATGAAAAGCAAAAAAGCATGGAAAGGGAAATAGAAGACTTGAAAACTAGGTTAGAAGTGGAACGATATAAGAATTCACAAATGATGAAGAAGAACAAACAGAAAGAACAAGAACTCTCAACTGCATCTAAAAAAAAGACTACCGAACATGACACTAGAGGCGTCCCGGGCATGAATCCTAAGGGTACTGACAAATTTAGCATCAAGAACACGCTATGTAATCATTTCACACTATTAACATTTGGAACTATTTCCATCGGGATTATAGCTATTGTCTTCAAGATCCTTTCCCCCAACTAGCATCGTAAATACAAGACACACACGATCCGCTTTTCACGTCAGAGATTATTATATACGTACGTATATATGTAATAGATATTCACATGTAAAAAAAGGTAAGCATCCTTTCATTTAAGAAAGTATGGGGGGAGTCATCCGTCTCACGGATTCTTTTTCAAAATATTGACGTCGTCAATTTGCATTCTTTCCAAAGTTTTTATTCCTAGCAGCTTTGTCATTTCTTTGACAAAACTAATTGCTACACTTTGCACATTTACAACAGCATCGGGTCGTTGTTCCATAATTGAAGTAGTCAGTGTATTTTTCAAACCGCACATTTCAAAACTATTCATATACGATAGATCTGTATTAACATTAATTGCTACCCCGTGCGATGTTATGGAACGTCTGACGTGTATTCCAACACTAGCAACTTTCTTCTTGCCATTTTCAACCCAAACTCCAGTGTCCTTTGTAGTCATAGCATCTAAGTTCAAAGGCTTGTCAGTGTCGTCGCACATCTTGGTATTCTTCAACGTTCTGATAGTGGCCTGCTCAATGCATGAAACCAAGCATTTAGCAGGGAAACTTTGAAATGTTTTCAAATCTAAAATAATGTAAATAACAATTTGGCCTGGACCATGAAATGTTACTTGTCCACCCCTTTCCACTTGAACAAACTTTGGTCGTGGGTTGTCCTTTTGCGTTTCTGGAATGAAACTTTCATAAGCCGCTATCTGATCTGGCGTCATAGTTTTCTTAATCCTCTTCCCACCTGTATAAGTTGGCTCAAACTCAAACGTTAATATTATCGGATTAGGTTTCATTGCCATAACCTTGTCTAATATTCTTTTTTCGTTATCATTTATTGTTGCAGTGCCCTTATATTCTTCATCCAATTGTATTAATTTTCTCTCAATCTTCGATTGAATGTCTTTGATGTCCAAATTTGCCCTAACTAATGTCTCCTGTATTTCCAATCCTTTTTGAAAAGGTATTCTTTGAGTGAATTGTAGATGTCTGAGCGTTTGCGCTGAGGGTTTTATAGGATGTGTCATTTCCTTGAGAGCAGAGGCATAAGTGCTAAAGCATTGTCGCCTACAGACATTGAAGTTTGTGCATACGGACTGGCGAATACACCTCGACATGGGGCTGAAGCTTTCGACAAATCTTAAATTGTGACTTTGTGCATGAAATTTTTATATGAACGTTTTAAATAAGTGGACATAGTCCTTCATTCGGTATATGCAGATCCGGCATCAAACACTTTTTCAAGAAAGTTTGAGTCAAAAGGATTAAAGGATAAAGTAAAACAACAATAACATCTCCGTGAAGCATTGAGGGAAGGGTTTAACTCCAACAATGTCACTGAACAACATAACATTCTGTGTCTCACAGGATCTGGATGTTCCCCTGAAAGTGAAAATCAAGTCATTGGAAGGACATAAGCCACTGTTGAAGCCATCTCAAAAAATCCTGAACCCTGAATTAATGCTGATAGGGTCAAATGTATTCCCTTCTAGTGATCTAATTGTATCCTTACAGGTATTTGATAAAGAGAGAAACAGAAATTTAACTCTTCCGATATACACGCCGTATATTCCTTTCAGAAACTCTAGAACCTGGGATTATTGGTTGACTTTGCCCATACGTATCAAACAGCTTACCTTTAGCAGTCATTTACGCATTATTTTGTGGGAATACAATGGATCCAAGCAAATTCCCTTTTTCAATCTAGAAACGAGCATCTTTAACTTAAAAGACTGTACTTTAAAAAGAGGGTTTGAATCCTTAAAATTTCGTTATGATGTGATTGACCACTGTGAAGTGGTCACTGATAACAAAGATCAAGAAAATTTGAATAAATATTTTCAGGGTGAATTCACGAGACTCCCTTGGCTTGACGAAATCACTATAAGCAAATTAAGGAAACAACGGGAAAATAGGACTTGGCCTCAGGGCACCTTTGTCTTAAACTTAGAATTTCCAATGTTAGAGCTTCCTGTTGTGTTCATCGAAAGGGAAATTATGAATACTCAAATGAATATTCCAACTTTGAAGAACAATCCTGGACTAAGCACAGACTTACGAGAACCGAATAGGAATGATCCTCAAATCAAAATTTCTTTGGGGGACAAATATCACTCCACATTGAAGTTTTACGATCCTGACCAACCAAACAATGATCCAATAGAGGAAAAGTATAGGAGATTGGAAAGAGCATCTAAAAATGCAAACTTGGACAAGCAAGTGAAGCCGGACATTAAAAAGAGGGACTACTTGAATAAAATCATCAACTACCCCCCTGGCACTAAATTAACAGCACATGAAAAGGGTTCAATATGGAAATATAGGTATTATTTGATGAACAATAAAAAAGCTCTTACAAAGTTATTACAGAGTACAAATTTGAGAGAAGAATCGGAAAGAGTAGAGGTTTTAGAACTAATGGACTCATGGGCAGAAATTGATATAGACGACGCATTAGAACTATTAGGCTCAACTTTTAAAAACCTTTCAGTGAGATCGTACGCCGTAAATAGGCTGAAGAAGGCATCAGACAAGGAGCTGGAATTGTACTTATTACAGTTGGTAGAAGCTGTCTGTTTTGAGAACCTGTCCACTTTTTCCGACAAATCTAACAGTGAATTCACTATTGTGGATGCCGTATCTTCGCAAAAGCTTTCGGGTGATTCTATGTTACTATCTACATCGCATGCCAACCAAAAATTATTAAAGTCCATCTCGAGTGAATCGGAAACTTCCGGGACAGAATCGCTACCAATCGTCATTTCTCCCTTGGCTGAGTTTTTGATTAGGAGAGCACTGGTCAACCCAAGGTTAGGAAGTTTTTTCTATTGGTATTTAAAGTCCGAGTCTGAGGACAAGCCATATTTAGACCAGATTTTAAGTTCCTTTTGGAGTAGACTGGATAAAAAATCTCGGAATATACTGAACGATCAAGTCAGGCTAATAAATGTGCTCAGGGAATGTTGTGAAACAATTAAGAGGCTGAAAGATACTACAGCCAAAAAGATGGAATTACTAGTGCATTTATTGGAGACGAAAGTCAGGCCTCTTGTCAAAGTACGACCAATTGCTTTACCACTAGACCCTGATGTGTTGATATGCGACGTTTGTCCTGAAACTTCGAAGGTATTTAAAAGCTCTTTATCGCCACTAAAAATAACATTCAAAACGACCTTAAACCAACCATATCACTTAATGTTTAAGGTTGGCGATGATTTGAGACAAGATCAACTGGTAGTACAGATCATAAGTTTAATGAATGAGTTATTAAAAAATGAAAACGTGGACTTGAAATTGACACCATACAAAATTTTGGCAACAGGACCACAAGAAGGTGCCATTGAATTTATCCCTAATGACACATTAGCTAGCATACTAAGCAAATATCACGGTATTCTTGGCTACCTTAAACTCCACTATCCTGATGAGAACGCGACATTAGGCGTACAAGGCTGGGTTTTAGATAATTTTGTCAAATCTTGTGCTGGCTATTGTGTTATTACATACATCTTAGGTGTCGGCGATAGGCATTTAGACAACTTACTAGTCACGCCAGATGGGCACTTTTTTCACGCAGACTTTGGTTATATCTTGGGTCAGGACCCCAAACCTTTTCCGCCATTAATGAAATTGCCCCCTCAAATTATAGAGGCGTTTGGGGGTGCAGAATCATCAAATTATGATAAATTTCGCAGCTACTGTTTTGTGGCATATTCGATTTTAAGAAGGAATGCAGGCTTAATCTTAAACCTGTTTGAATTAATGAAGACTTCGAACATACCTGATATCAGAATAGATCCCAATGGTGCTATATTACGTGTAAGAGAGAGATTTAATTTGAATATGTCCGAAGAAGATGCCACAGTGCATTTTCAGAATCTAATCAATGATAGTGTAAATGCTTTGCTGCCTATCGTGATTGATCATTTACATAATCTGGCACAATACTGGCGGACCTGATTGGTTGATAATTGGTGCTTCAAAATTTAAATTTCGTCACTCTAATTATACTTAACATATAAATGGTACCTTCAATATATCTTCTTAGTAAAAAGTAGCATGATTTTGTGTTAATTTGCACTTTTTTTATTTAAAAATAAAAATCACAGTTAATTTTTCATGATCTTGCAAAGACACGCCTCCCCCTAATGTGGCATATATAACAATTGTGAATCAGAAAAACTCAACACTTTAACATAATGGCGGGCACGAAGGCTAAACAAACAAGATTAGCATTGAATGCCTTTTTTGGGTACAATAGAACAGTACTGAATGACATCATATATCGAAAGGCTCAAGTCGGCAGCATCGTATCTTGATACAGTTCCAGATGAGCATCATGATTTCAGAAAACCCACCGCCAAGGTTGTAACGACGCAACTGACTATTGCTACTTCACTAGGTATTTTTGCTTTGCTTTCGTTCTCAATTCTACTAAAAAAGTGGCCTAGATTATACGCAAGCAGACGATATAAAGATGACGGGAACCTTCGCTTACCGTCCTGGAATCAGTCAAGTTTATTCGGCTGGTTAACAGTGTTGTATAAGATACGGGACGAACAGATTCTGGAATATGCAGGTTTAGATGCGTATGTGTTTTTGAGTTTTTTCAAAATGTGCATCAAATTACTTTCTATTTTTTGTTTCTTCTCTGTGTGCGTTATATCTCCAGTAAGATATCATTTTACTGGAAAAATTGATGACGGCAACGATGATGATGACAGTGAAAGTTCTTTAATACATCTGGTAAAAAGAATTGTGGAGGGAAGTGGCGATGGTGACAATCATTCAGCTCCCGAACGTACAAATGTGTACCTCTGGATGTATGTTCTCTTCACATATTTCTTCACCTTCATAGCAATTAAAATGGCAGTTGCGGAAACAAAGCACGTCGTAAGTACTAGGCAAGCTTATCTTGGGAAGCAAAATACGATTACTGATAGAACGATAAGGCTCTCAGGCATCCCGATAGAGCTTCGTGATTCGGAAGCCTTAAAGACCAGAATTGAACAATTAAAAATCGGCACCGTTTCATCAATCACTATTTGTCGAGAGTGGGGTCCTTTGAACAAGCTATTTCATTGTCGGAAGAAAATACTCAAAAACCTGGAATTAAAATATTCAGAATGTCCAAGGGAGCTCCGTACTCGACAACCATATTCGGAGAACTATCATTTATTGGGAAACGAGCAATCAGGCGCAGTTACACATGGAGAAAATGTTCCATCAAGCAATAATAATGACGAGGATACTATACTATATTCTCAAATTTCTCTTGGAGAGAGACCAAAAATGAAAATTGGATATCGTGGTATCTTTGGGAAGGAAGTAGATGCCATAGAGTACCTGGAGCAGCAATTAAAATTTATTGATGCTGAAATTATTGAAGCGAGGAAACAACACTACTCCGCAACACCTACGGCATTCGTTACGATGGATTCTGTTGCTAATGCGCAAATGGCAGCTCAGGCGGTATTAGATCCTAGAGTACATTACTTCATAACCAGATTGGCTCCTGCACCTCACGATATCAAGTGGGATCATGTTTGTCTTTCTAGAAAGGACCGGTTAACAAAAGTTTATTCTACTACCGTATTTATAGGCCTTTCAAGTTTGTTTTTAGTCATTCCTGTATCATACTTAGCCACATTGCTAAATTTGAAAACACTTTCGAAATTCTGGCCAAGCGTAGGGCAGCTACTAAAAGATCACCAGTGGGCCGCTAACATTGTAACGGGGCTATTACCAACCTATCTCTTCACATTGCTTAACTTTGGAATCCCCTATTTTTACGAGTATTTGACTTCTTATCAAGGATTGGTATCATACAGCGAAGAGGAAATCTCACTTGTTTCAAAAAATTTCTTTTATATTTTTGTCAACCTTTTCTTAGTTTTCACATTGGCAGGTACAGCATCTAATTACTGGGCGTACCTCAGCGATACCACCAAAATTGCTTATCAACTTGCTACATCTGTGAAGGAGTTCTCCTTATTCTATGTCGATTTGATTATATTGCAAGGTATTGGTATGTTCCCGTTTAAGTTGTTATTAGTTGGTAGTTTGATCGGCTTTCCTCTAGTGAAAATCAAGGCTAAGACACCTAGGCAACGGAATGAACTTTACAATCCACCGATATTTAACTTTGGACTACAATTACCACAGCCAATTCTGATTTTGATTATAACGTTGATCTACAGTGTAATGAGCACGAAAATTTTGACTTCAGGGCTGGCGTACTTTATTATTGGGTTTTACGTCTATAAATATCAATTGATTTTTGCCACAGATCATTTGCCCCATTCTACAGGAAAAGTATGGCCATTAATTTTTAGAAGAATCATCGTTGGATTGCTATTGTTTCAATTAACAATGACAGGAACACTGGCAGGATTCGAAGGAGGATGGGTTTTGTCATCTTGCCTTTTCCCGCTTCCAGTAGTGACATTATGTTTCCTATATGATTTCGAGAAGAACTATTTGCCGTTGTCAAAATATATCGCATTGAGTTCAATTCGCGAGTACGAAAGAGACAATTCTACGGTGAATTCTGCCAATGAGGAAGAGTCGTATGCATACCCTTACGCTGTGAGTGAATTAGAGGGTCCGATGTTGGATTGAAATCCCAAGGTGCTATTTCTATATTTATATATTTTGTTGTGAAAATGCCAAAATAAGATTTTTGATACAAGTAATACTGGATATTTTTTTATTTGCTTATAACAATAAATAAGTTCCTGACTTCTGTAGTAGTAGTATAAACTCCTGATGTATTAAATTCTTAATAACTGAAAAGTTAAACTTTGCCACGAAAACTATAAGTATTGGCTTAACCATGAAATATCGTAATAAAGACACACTTATAAAAATCTTTATGATATTCCAATAGGAAAGATTAGTTACAATCTTCAACGATTCAATAATATAGAGATTAGCTACCCACTTAATGATACTCATCGAAATTAGAGTATCATAAGGCCATATCAACATCAATATCGGAAAAATTTTGGCACCGTACGATAATAAGATCGTATATGATATGACATCCTTTGAAGAAACGGAATAGTGCTTCCAATGCAACTTTTTCAGTATGAAATACTGGGTAAAGGTGTGGAATAAAGAAACGTCAAGAATACAATAACTTGCAAAGTAAAGATATTGTATTGGTGGGCTCCAGGTAAACACTTTACTTGTAATGGTATTGCGCATGATTGCCGAGTCCCATTTGAAGCTCTCTGGTAATTTTTTTGAAAGCATGATGAGCTTACCATCATTATTGTTACGGTTCAAATAGTAGATGTATTTACTCTCCTCAGTAACCCAAGTTAAATAAATCTCGAATGATAATAGTAGAAGCCAAAGGCGATTTAACCGGTCATATTTACAAAACCAGTTCTTTACGTTAAATAACAAAGCTTGCGTATAGTCACGCAAACACTGGCAATCATTTAGCGCTTTTCTTTTCGGATATTTTGAGAGATGCAATTCCAAAGCATTGAATACCAAGTGTCTATATGCACCTGCTTTTAATAGAAGCAAATCAATGAATAACAGGACATTATCTATCTCAACATATTTGTCTACTGTCTCTTGGCAATATGGACAATCTGTCAGCTGAATGTGGTCATTCGAGTACACTGTATAAAGGGAATCTACGGGCCGCATGCACGTTATGCAAATCATCGTTTATCACAGCTAATATCTACTTTTTGATGCGCTTCATCCGTTCACTGACGCACCAAACCTTCCTTCTATGCAATGACAAGAATTTCTCAGCTTGATTTATGCCATTGATGTTTCTGAATCATCAATTGTTCACATAGGGCTATTCAATTTGGCCCGCTGTCCCTAAACTGAAAAAATACTAAGAAAAATTTTGCAAAAAATCTAAAATGATGAGGTGAAAGATCAAAAAAGAAAGATCAATAATTAAGAGGTTGGCAAGTCATCCTGATCGTGAAAAAAACTTAACAAGTACAAATAGAGTAATCAGCATTGGAAAATGTCTCGCGTTGGTGTCATGGTATTAGGACCTGCAGGTGCGGGGAAAAGCACATTTTGTAATTCCATTATATCACATATGCAAACTGTAGGACGAAGAGCTCATATTGTAAATTTAGACCCTGCCGCAGAAGCTACCAAGTATGAATTTACTATTGACATTAGAGATTTAATTTCCTTAGATGATGTCATGGAAGAAATGGATTTGGGCCCCAATGGTGCGCTAATATATTGCTTCGAATATCTTTTGAAAAATCTAGACTGGCTTGACGAAGAGATCGGGGATTTCAACGATGAATATTTAATCTTTGACTGTCCCGGTCAAATTGAACTCTACACGCATATCCCTGTCTTACCGAACATAGTGCGCCATTTAACTCAACAACTGAATTTCAACCTTTGCGCCACATATCTTTTGGAAGCGCCATTTGTGATAGATAGCTCAAAATTTTTTAGCGGTGCACTATCTGCTATGTCTGCGATGATTCTATTGGAACTACCCCATATCAATGTGTTGAGCAAACTAGACTTGATAAAAGGCGACATCAATAAGAAAAAACTGAAAAGATTTTTGAATCCCGATGCAATGTTATTAATGGAAACGGAAGGAATGAATCAAGCATCCAACCCTAAATTTCTAAGACTGAACCAGTGCATAGCCAACCTCGTCGATGATTTCGGTATGGTTCAATTTTTACCTTTGGAATCTAATAATCCTGACAGTATAGAAACCATATTATCGTATGTCGATGATATAACACAATGGGCAGAAGGACAAGAACAGAAAGAGCCTAACGACCAAATAGATGTCGAAGAATAGTTATAGAGAAAATTATGTACGCTTGATTCATATAAAAAGAGGTAAAAAAAAAAAATAGCTTCTCATAATAACCAATTCGGACTCGGGAAAGTACAAGTTCAAGTTTTTTATTGGTTTCTATATGTATAAGATAAAAATACCTAGATCTATTTAATTCTCTGTCTTGGGCCACCTGGTGATTTCTTATTCCTGGCTGTTAGGATTTCAACACCATGTTCGGTAACCAACAGTGTATGTTCAAATTGAGCACTCAGTTTACCGTCTTGGGTGGTAGAAGTCCAGTCATCAGGCCAGGTCATATCCTTCCAAGTACCTTCATTAATCATAGGTTCGATGGTGAAAACCATACCTGGTTTCATAACACCAGGTGTTCTATTCTTGGCGTAGTGGGGAATATTTGGGGAACAATGGAAAAATTCACCAACACCATGTCCACAATAAGTTCTTACTACACTGCACTTATTTTCGGTAGCGTGTTTTTCAATATGATCACCTAACTCTTGGAAGGTGGTACCTGGCTTACACATTTTAATGGCTAGTTTCAAACATTCTCTTGAGGTCTCAGTAGTATTAAGAGCTTCCTTAGAAATGTTTTCGCCGACATAATATGTCTCATTCAAGTCTGCATGATAACCTTGGTAGTATAAGGAAACATCTAAATTGACAATATCACCTTCCTTCAAGACAGTTTTATCGGGCACACCGTGACAAATAACTTCATTGACAGAGGTACAAAGCGATTTAGGAAAGTTGTAATAATTAAGAGGGGAAGGGTAGGCACCTCTCTTAATTGTTTCATTGTGGACGATTTCATCTAATTCATCTGTAGTGATGCCTGGTCTGACATGGGCAGCGGCAATATCAAGAACTTCTCTACCCAACATACATGCCTTTCTAATCTTCTTAATTTGATCTTTCTTGTATATAGGGATGTTGTTAAGTCTATCATTTCTTTGTTCACTGACTGGTAGCCCATTAGCGGCCCAGTCCGGTTTAGGAATATCTTCAGGGACATACCTTCTTGGGGTAAGTGGATATGAAGCCTTCACTTTACCAGAATATTTGAATTTTGGGAAAGGATCATAAGCACCTTCCAAGCCGTCCTTAGCATTGTGCAAAGCTTTGTGAGCTTTGTAGTTGTTTTCATAACAGCTTGTGTCGCAGAAAATGGAAACGATGCCTTGTTTTAGACAAACAGGGCATTTCATTTGGGACGAAGTTTCTCTACCACATTGCAAACCGGAGCAATATATCTTGGTAGGATGAGAAGCCTGATCGGAGGTAGTAACTGTTGTAGTTGCAGTGCTCATTATACAATTTTTTTGCTTATTTTTTTCTTGCTAGGAATATACACAATAGCGTTCTTGGGATGAATAATAATAATATCAGTTTTTCTTCTTTATATGAAAAATGAAAAAAAAAAAAAATAAGTAAAAAATTTTCGCTTTCTTTTCGGGGAGCAGCCAAATAAAGATTGCTGCTAGTTTAAATGAGATGGACCAAAAGCCATGGGCAGCAGTTCTCCCATTGTCATGACTTTAGAACGAGAACCTGTGGAATTAAGCATGACTATTGGAAAGTCCTTGACCACAAATTCATTGATAAACTGCCTGCAAACGCCGCAAGGGGAAACACACTGGTCCTCAGAATCGCCACAAATGACCATGCATTTCCATCCTGAGCGATGGCCTGCCATTAGAACTTGTATCATAGCAGATCGTTCTGCACATATACAATTACTGTAGCTTGCATTCTCGACATTAGCACCAGTGAAGATAACATCGTTATTTGTTAATATGGAACAACCGACACGGAAGTGAGAATAGGGGCTATAGGAGAGTTCACACGCCTTCAGTGCCGCCCTTTTTAAGGCTTCCAGTTGTCTGTCTTCTATGCCACCTACTTTCATTACCTTATTTCTCTGCTTGAGATTCTCTGTTTGGTTTTCCTAGTTTCTTGTACATAAACAGTTTGTGTTTATTTTGTCAAACTACTCGGAAATTGGCGAGCAGCGCCTTATCAAGATTACAGTTTGCAAATATAAAAATGTAAAGGAAAGAAAGCGTAAGGTAACAAGAAGAGAAACGGGGAAGATAATGGCCTTGGTCTCTAGAAGGTCGACAAGATCGGAAAGCACCTCAATAACAAAGGAAGAGCATACAGGAGAAGGTTCATTGACGAAGTTGTTCTTCCGATGGCTTGTTACCTTGGAGGGTGATCAGGATATAAACGATGGAAAAGGTTATATATCGTTACCGAATGTCTCGAATTATATATTCTTCCTTGGTGGCAGGTTCAGGACAGTAAAGGGCGCCAAACCGTTGTGGTTAGGTGTTCTCCTTGCTATTGTATGTCCCATGGTTCTCTTCTCCATATTTGAGGCTCACAAATTGTGGCATACCCAAAATGGTTATAAAGTGCTGGTCATTTTCTTCTATTATTTTTGGGTCATAACGCTAGCATCCTTTATCAGAACAGCCACTAGTGATCCTGGCGTTCTTCCGAGAAATATTCATTTAAGTCAACTAAGAAATAATTATCAGATCCCGCAAGAATATTACAACTTGATAACACTACCAACACATTCTTCAATTTCAAAAGACATTACTATCAAGTATTGTCCATCATGTAGGATATGGAGACCACCTCGGTCTTCTCACTGTTCCACATGTAACGTCTGCGTAATGGTTCATGACCACCATTGCATATGGGTCAATAATTGCATAGGAAAAAGGAACTACCGGTTCTTTTTAATATTCCTGTTAGGTGCAATACTTTCGTCCGTCATATTATTAACTAATTGTGCCATCCATATTGCACGGGAATCAGGGGGGCCTCGCGATTGTCCCGTTGCAATATTGTTACTTTGCTATGCAGGGCTAACCTTATGGTATCCGGCAATACTGTTTACTTATCACATATTTATGGCAGGTAATCAGCAAACAACAAGGGAATTTTTGAAAGGTATTGGATCGAAAAAAAACCCTGTATTCCATCGTGTGGTCAAGGAGGAAAACATATATAATAAGGGGTCCTTTTTGAAAAATATGGGTCACTTGATGTTAGAACCAAGGGGCCCAAGCTTTGTAAGTGCCAGAAAGCCACATGAAGCTGGAGATTGGAGATTTATGGATTTATCGCCAGCACACAGCTTTGAAAAAATACAGAAAATATAAGGAAGTATAGATATAAAGAACTCAGCGACACAGTAGTACGTAAAATATAAAAAGGTTACTGAAAGGAGTGAATTCCGCCATAGTATAGGTTGAGTATACGCAAATAAACGTTGGAAATTGGCTAGAATGTTAAAAAAAACATTCATTAAAAGGTTCTTTTCGTATAACTTTTACAACAAATAAGTGGTTGTTTGGCCGAGCGGTCTAAGGCGCCTGATTCAAGAAAATATCTTGACTGCAGTTAACTGTAGGAATACTCAGGTATCGTAAGATGCAAGAGTTCGAATCTCTTAGCAACCATTATTTTTGCCTTCCGAAAATTTTGAAGCTACATATTAGCACTCTTCTTCAGATGTCAGACAACGTGCAGCATCTTTTTTTCCTACCATTGAATATATATATAGTAATTACGGCAACCGTTTATATAAAAATTCAAAAGATTAAATATTTTAATATATTAGTGTCTGGTTTAAAAGTCATACTTCTCTAATCACTACCGTGAAAAAAGCAGTTCCATAAGTGTTCATTACTGACTTCTTGGTCTACCACGCTTATCTCAAACTTCGCATCATCGCTTTCCTCATTATCCGTTTCATCTTGTGCTTCGTCGTATTTATCGCCTTTTTTTGACTTCTCCTTTCTTTTGCGCTCTTCGAGTATACATTTATATCTGAGGATGTTTTCTTCAACGGTATTTCTGATCATGAAATTCCACACAAAAGTTTCTTCATCTTGTCCTATACGATTATTCCTTCCCATAGCTTGTAATTCATCACTATTATTAAGGATAGGATCTAGTAGGAAAATATGTTTTGCATTTATCAAATTCAGGCCGGCACCTAAAGTTTTCACATTCAAAAGTAGGCAAGTGACGGAAGGCTGGCGTTTGAAGTTATTTATAGTTTCGCCAACATTGGCTGTATTAGATAGACATGCCAAGTGTTCAATGTGATACAACTTTAATACCTTACCAATGACCTTTAAATATTCTGTCTTTTGAGAGTATAGAATAACTTGTGGCGGATCAGCGTTTTCCTGCTCACTTTTTAGCCTCAGGTAAGATATTAACTTGATGACGAAATCAATCTTAGCACCAAAACTTTCCTTTATGTGAATTTGATGGACTTCATTAATTTGATGGAATTGCTCGTATTTATTTCCGAATAATTTTTCTACTTCACTCATATTGGATATAATCGAGTTTTCATTTGAATTATCTTGAGACGAATCGGCGCCCTCTCTTCGTGGCTCTTGAATTTCTTTTTCCCTCTTCTCCGTTGAGTTCTTGAACTTAAAGTTATAGACTTCCGATATACTACAGAAACCTTTGCATATAGGGCATTTACTATGGGCTCGTAGCCACGTAAGGATACAACTCTTGCAAAAATAATGTCCACACTTAATGATAGCACCTATTTCAACTTCTCCCAAACAGATAGAGCAGCTCAATATTTGATTATCGTTTAATGTGTCTTTCAATCTGGACAAATTTTTTAAATATATCAGCCGTGATTCAATGTTATTGATTTTTGCATCTAGTGTACCGCCCAATGACTTATTGATAGTTCTTATTAGATGGCTGAGTTGTGGAGCACTCAAAGAGTGCAAGGACACCAATGAATCGGAAATCCTCTGTAATTGACTATAATATTCCGTCTTGGCATTATAAATCGATCCCAGGATTTTCAAAGATTCTCTTACCTGTTTATTGTACTTAAACAGGCTTTTACTTTCAACTTCGTACTGAAGTAAGTAGTCCTCAAAATTTTGAATGGTAGATTCACTTTCATTGCTTGAGGATATCCGTCTTACTATCCTGCTGTTCTTCAGTTCATCAAAAACAGTTCGTAGAGGTGTTCCTGAAATCAAGCGCAAGCTGTTCAATAACTGCTTTTGATATTTTGAAATTATTGAACCTTCCGGTACCAAATGCTTCGGAATTTTAACTTCTGATTCTGAAGTTAAAATATTGTCCCTATTCTGTAAAATTATCTCCAAGCAACCAAGAAGACTGAATATCTTATCTTGACTGTCAATCGATGTTGAATATTCTTCATTACCGATAATTTTATTAGTGCTATCATCGTCCTCTGTCCTGTGGACAGGTTCATAGATAATAATGAGTAACTCATCCAATAACTCGTTGAAGTTTTTAGTTTGTTCATTCAACCCTTCTATCAACTTACTCAAAGACTTGAAACAACGAGATACTGCTAAATTAGATGAGTAGTCATTTTTGTGGTCAAATTCAATATTGATTAATCGCAAAGGTATATTGCTCGTCATAGGAGCAAACTTAGTTCTGGCCATTTTAATAGTCATATCAACTTTTCTAGCCTCAGAGGAGAGGATTGACTTCCTCAAAATTTCTGCATTCGCATAATTTTCTTGTTCTAAAAGTCTATTCTCTTCAATTTCCTCTAACTCATTTTTTGGAAAAACATCAGAATACACCACTTCTTCAGTCTTCTCTTTTCGATGCTTGTCGTCCGCCTCTTCTAGCTTACGAGTGCCCAAGTTATAGTAAACAGAACCGAGGAAGAAGTAGCAATCATGCAGTAAATTCATCATAGCACGTAATCCTTTCTTCTTCAGGTGGTTGGATAACATTCCGTCATTGTTGTGATTATCATGGTTTTTAGCACCATTTATTTCTCTATCGCTTTCGTCGCCTGAAGATGTTTCCTTCTCACCAAACCTCTCGTCCATATGTTCGTCCTCATCTTCACTGAGGTTTAACGACTTATCAAACGGATCCTCAACGTTGAATTTTTGGCGTATGTGTATCATCAAATCATCTCTGATTTTGATAAATGATTCAAGGGCTTTGGCCGGAGTATTGGAAATTTCAAGTTCATACTGTGCCTGCTTGATCGATAAATGGAATCTCTCTCTGTAATAGCCAATTAAACTGTCAAATGCATCCATTCGCATGGATATTAAGATATCGTCTATATTTGAAATTCTTGACAAGTGCCCGTGAAGGCGCTTCTGTCGGGTACTTAAAATTTCTGGAAATAATGCATGGCAACATATATATCGCAGCCTAGACAACCATTCGTTTAAAAAGGCATTGCTTACACGGGGTGATCCACTGCCATCCGAATTATAGCCACTCAACTCTAAAAAATTGTTCCAAAGATTTAAATAGTTGTCCCACTCGATAGGCGCAAACTCCAGGGGAATGATGAAGTTGTGTTGCCGCGGAATATGAATCTGAGACGCAACATTGGCTTTCGAATGCCTTATGCAAAGATCATACCTGTAAAAAATGTTCATACAATCCTTGATAGAAAACCGAACGCCCTTTAATTGGCATACAAAATCATTACTAGTGTAATCTTTAGCCTCATTTCTTAGTTTAATTTCTTCTTGAAGTGTCCGAATAAAGTCTACCTCATCACAAAATGGATGCAGCTTTAAATAAGACATGATCATCCTAAAGTTGTAAATGTTCTGTATTGGAGTCCCGGAAACACCCCAAGTGTGTATTCTATGAAGTAAACTCGTGCATTTTGCAGAATATGTTGATGAACTACGTAGCATTTGAACTTCATCCAGAATGATTCTATAAAACTGCATCAAAGCTAACGGTGAAGAATAGTCATACTTTGGGCTTTTCAACCTTCTCGATCTGATACTACGGTTAAACTCAGCATGATGGACCTCCGTGGCAATAATGTTATATGATGTAACTATAATATCGTATTGGCACAATTGTTGAACAGCTTCGTCCACAGTTTTGCAATCTTTCATTATCTCATTATATCCTCTATAGGTATACCATTTTAAGGAATTTGCGTGTAATTCGATTTCTTCGAGCCATTGTTTTAAGATAGCATTGGGACAGATAATCAAAGTCGTCTTTGTCTTCGTGATTGTTCTATTTTCATCGTCAATAAATGTTGCCTCTGAGTCCTTCAATTTCCTTCTATTTAAGAGTATTAGTGATAAAATTTCAATAGTTTTGCCCAACCCCATCTCTTCTGCTAACACCCCCTTTGCACAAACTGGGTAGTCGCCGCTTAACCTTTCCTTCCTATATTGGTTGTACAAATGTGCAGCATCTTCTGTAGTTAGAATATATCCTGTTAATTTGTTCCATAACAATGATGGCCCTACCTCGTCAGGGCTGCGTGCAATGAGCTCGTAACCGTATGCATAGTACTCGTTCATAAAATCTATAAGCCCTACTTCGTCGATGACTGTAGGTGTATCACTAAGAGAATTACCATGCCCTTCTTTAATTAGCATCCACTCAACGCTCTCTCTTTGAAATGGTAAGAGGTTAACTTTTAGGTCTGGTATAGATTGGGGTAAGAACGGTTTGATCTTTGATAGCCTATCTTTACTATATTCCAAGATTTGAGAAATAAATTGTTTTTGAATGAAGTTTGAATGGATATGGCTGTGCTTGTGATATCGCTCAAATTCGTTCTCGTCCCTATTAGAGAACGTCAAGTCCAGTATTTGGTTAGCCTCCACGGAAAACCGGTTGAATTTATTATTTAAAAACTTCAACTTCAAATTAAAAGATAAAACCCATGTTAAAGAGGAATCATTGTATCGGAATACGACTGGAGAGCATTCAAAATCTTTGTAGGACAAAGATAATTCGTGTATACGACTTTTTAGTAATTTTTCAGGATCGTTAACATTTGAATTTTTTTTTCTTCTCTTTCTTGATGGTTTGCGTTCTAAAGATTTACGATTTTCTAACTGATTTCGTAGGGCCCTTTCTTGGTTTTTATGAGCACATATATCCAAGATCAGCGGAAGTTGTTTGTCAACAGCGATTTTTGAATTGTTCTCCATTTTAAATCCAATTTGAAATAAGGATACGGAATCTGACGACACAACAAGTGTTGCCTCGTTATCATTTTCACAAGGTAAGATCTCTATATCAACAATAAATTTAAATAACTGCCTACCGTTGTTGGAAAGACTTATTCGCTCTGGTATTTCGATATTTACCGAGGCAACGTTGATTAATTCTTTTCCGTTCTTGCTAACTTTTTGAGTTACAGTCTCTTGTTCCTGATTTAGCGCTGGCAATGCTGCTATCACTGAATCAAAAGAACCATTTTCTAGGAAAAAGTCGCATTTTTCGGCAGTCACGTTGTACTCCCTTGCTAATAGCGCACCTACTGCAGACATTTACCGTCGAATAAGTTGGCCTTTCCTGGAGTTCATTCCTTTAGACAGCGCCTAGAAAGTGGCAAATCAATACATTCATCAGCCACATTTCATCAGCTGTAGATCTGGAAAAGACGGGTAGCAGTTCGAGTGTTCCGAAAAAGGAAAAAACGAGCCTTATCCTTGGTCAGAGATGCGAGCAGGTAATTCCTTGAGCTCTCATAGGAGTGAAGCTATCCCAGACTCCTTGGATGTCCCTGTATTTGCGGTCAAGTTTGTTCTTTGACTGGTTCGTCATTTCGAGCTCACTTAAAAACAGGAGTTATTCAGCTACATCTTCAAGCTAATAAAACATCCGTTGCGCAGGCACTCTTTTTAGTAGTTGCCATTTCCTTTATTCTTGAAAGTACGAAGGCTGAAAAAGAGCCACTACGATCCAAAAAATCACCGTTAGTTTTAGTCGTCCACGAGTACGTTGGCATAAAGTCTAGTAATCTTTTTACTTTATAGCAATCAAGAGAAAAAAGGAGGATAAAGGGACATTTATTTGTTATTGTTTTTTGTTCTTTTTAAACTTTTTTACTGGCTAGGTTTAAGGTTATAATTATAAATCCAGTGATTAAGAGGAAACCTCGTCAAGAATCCTAGATAATAGTAATCAGCGACAGTTATTTCAACGAAGTCAAACTCTATCTCTGGGGCTTTATCTCTCCTATTGACATCTAACTTTTTACAAACGCTTACTAGAAAAGACGGATCGGCCAAAGAAAAAAAAAGAGTGACATCGAAAAAATTAAAGAAAATAAAATCCCAGATAGTTCATACGTTATTTGAAGTACAAACATTTAACGATTGGAAAAGACGAAAGTATTGTTAAGAGTACTGCTTATTTAGAGAGGATCAAACAAAATCTCTTCGATGCTTAAAATAAAGGCCCTTTTCTCGAAAAAGAAACCGGATCAGGCAGATTTGTCTCAGGAATCTAAAAAACCATTCAAGGGTAAGACCAGGTCAAGCGGTACAAATAACAAAGATGTTTCCCAGATTACTTCTTCCCCTAAGAAAAGCTTTCAGGACAAAAATATAGTTCAGTACCCGAGTGTTGTCGCAGATGACCATCATATGAAGTCTTTAACCGATGAATTAGTAACCACGATAGACTCGGACTCTTCACCGAGTGATAATATTACCACGGAAAATGTGGAAACAGTTACTTCCGTGCCAGCTATCGATGTCCATGAAAGTAGTGAAGGTCAATTAAGTTCCGACCCCTTAATATCTGACGAATCTCTTTCGGAACAAAGCGAGATTATCAGTGATATCCAGGATGACAGTACTGATGATGACAATATGGAAGATGAAATTCCGGAAAAATCCTTCCTCGAACAAAAGGAATTGATAGGTTACAAGCTGATCAATAAAATCGGTGAAGGTGCTTTTTCAAAAGTCTTTAGAGCCATACCTGCTAAAAATAGTTCTAATGAATTTTTAACTAAAAACTATAAAGCTGTTGCCATTAAAGTTATCAAAAAGGCAGATTTATCCTCGATTAATGGTGATCATCGTAAGAAGGACAAAGGGAAGGACAGCACTAAAACTTCTTCCAGAGATCAAGTCTTGAAGGAAGTTGCACTACATAAGACGGTTTCCGCTGGTTGTTCACAAATTGTCGCGTTCATAGACTTCCAAGAAACAGATAGCTATTATTATATTATTCAAGAGTTACTAACCGGTGGGGAAATCTTCGGCGAAATTGTTAGGTTGACCTATTTCAGTGAAGATTTATCAAGGCATGTAATCAAACAATTAGCACTGGCTGTTAAACATATGCATTCACTAGGTGTAGTGCATCGTGATATAAAACCTGAGAATCTTCTTTTTGAACCGATTGAATTCACACGCTCTATAAAACCAAAATTGAGGAAATCGGATGATCCGCAAACAAAGGCAGACGAGGGAATTTTCACACCAGGAGTTGGTGGTGGTGGAATTGGTATAGTAAAACTAGCTGATTTTGGTTTGTCTAAACAAATATTTTCCAAGAACACCAAGACTCCTTGTGGTACAGTCGGTTACACTGCCCCTGAAGTTGTCAAAGATGAGCATTATTCTATGAAAGTGGATATGTGGGGGATTGGTTGCGTTTTGTACACAATGTTATGTGGGTTCCCGCCATTCTATGATGAGAAAATTGACACTTTAACTGAAAAAATATCAAGGGGTGAGTATACCTTTCTGAAACCTTGGTGGGATGAAATCAGCGCCGGTGCCAAGAATGCCGTGGCTAAGCTATTAGAACTAGAGCCGTCTAAAAGATACGACATTGACCAGTTTTTGGACGACCCATGGTTAAATACATTCGATTGTTTACCAAAGGAGGGCGAATCTTCACAAAAGAAAGCAGGTACTTCCGAAAGACGCCATCCGCATAAGAAACAATTCCAACTATTTCAAAGAGACTCCTCGCTACTGTTTTCACCAGCTGCTGTTGCTATGCGTGACGCCTTTGATATTGGTAATGCTGTGAAACGTACCGAAGAAGACCGTATGGGAACACGTGGAGGATTAGGCTCGCTTGCTGAGGACGAAGAATTGGAAGATAGTTACAGTGGCGCCCAAGGCGATGAACAGCTGGAACAAAATATGTTCCAATTAACGCTGGATACGTCCACGATTCTGCAAAGAAGAAAAAAAGTTCAAGAAAATGACGTAGGGCCTACAATTCCAATAAGCGCCACTATCAGGGAATAGCAACTTTCCCTTCTGTTTCAATCTTTTTACCTATTCCTTTTTAAAAGATATATATACATTAAACTCCTTCTACAAGTATATATTTTATACATATCTACAGGGCGTATATATACATAACATTTTAAGATAAGCAAGTGAATGTTGATTCCCGTTTCTTAGTCAACACTTCTTTCTATTTTACCCGGTCGTTACCCTATTAAAAAAACAACTTACAATCATTGTTCGCCCCTTCCATACTTACTGCCACTCGCAAAAGGGCCCAACCAGGGCAATTACGTATCAAAAAATCATGACAGGCTGGGTAATAAATATTCGTGAAGAAAGAAGAAATTAAAAAAAGAAACGAAGAAGCAAAAAAAAGAAAAGACTCCGTTTAATCACTTTCAACCGCGGTTTATCCGGCCCCACCCATGCATAACCCTAAATTATTAGATCACTTAGCACGTGAAAAAGAAACGTTTTTAATGTTTTTTTTTTTTTTTTCTTTTTCTTTTTTTGCGTTGGTGAAAATTTTTTCGCTTCCTCGAGTATAATTATCTCATCTCATCTTTCATATAAGATAAGAAGTTTTATAAAAACCTTTTGCATCAAAATTTTGTAGAATATCTCTTTTTCTTACGCTCTCTTTCTTTCCTTAATTGTTTTCTAAAGAACCGTGTATTTTTCTAGTTCGAATCCATCGATAACATTAAAAGATGTCTGATTCCCAGCAATCCATTAAGGTTCTAGAAGAACTATTCCAGAAGTTATCTGTTGCCACTGCTGACAACAGACACGAAATCGCTTCTGAAGTCGCTTCTTTCTTGAATGGTAACATCATTGAACATGATGTTCCAGAACACTTCTTCGGTGAATTGGCCAAGGGTATCAAGGACAAGAAGACCGCTGCTAACGCCATGCAAGCTGTTGCTCACATTGCTAACCAATCTAACTTGTCTCCATCTGTTGAACCATACATCGTCCAATTGGTTCCAGCTATCTGTACCAACGCAGGTAACAAGGACAAAGAAATTCAATCTGTTGCTTCCGAAACTTTGATTTCCATCGTTAACGCTGTTAACCCAGTTGCCATCAAAGCTTTGTTGCCACATTTGACTAACGCTATTGTCGAAACTAACAAATGGCAAGAAAAGATTGCTATTTTGGCAGCTATCTCTGCTATGGTCGATGCTGCTAAGGATCAAGTTGCCCTAAGAATGCCAGAATTGATTCCAGTCTTGTCTGAAACCATGTGGGACACCAAGAAGGAAGTCAAGGCTGCTGCTACTGCCGCCATGACCAAGGCTACCGAAACTGTTGACAACAAGGATATTGAACGTTTCATTCCAAGTTTGATTCAATGTATTGCTGACCCAACTGAAGTTCCAGAAACCGTTCATTTGTTAGGTGCTACTACTTTCGTTGCTGAAGTTACTCCAGCTACTTTGTCCATCATGGTCCCATTGTTGTCCAGAGGTTTGAACGAAAGAGAAACCGGTATCAAGCGTAAGTCTGCTGTTATTATTGACAACATGTGTAAGTTGGTCGAAGACCCACAAGTTATTGCTCCTTTCTTGGGTAAATTGTTGCCAGGTTTGAAGAGTAACTTTGCTACCATTGCTGACCCAGAAGCCAGAGAAGTTACTTTGAGAGCTTTGAAGACTTTGAGAAGAGTTGGTAACGTTGGTGAAGACGATGCTATTCCAGAAGTTTCTCACGCTGGTGACGTTTCTACTACTTTGCAAGTCGTTAACGAATTGTTGAAGGACGAAACCGTTGCTCCAAGATTTAAGATTGTCGTCGAGTACATTGCCGCCATTGGTGCTGATTTGATCGATGAAAGAATCATTGACCAACAAGCTTGGTTCACCCACATCACCCCATACATGACTATCTTCTTGCACGAAAAGAAGGCCAAGGACATCTTGGACGAATTCAGAAAGAGAGCTGTCGACAACATTCCAGTTGGTCCAAACTTCGACGACGAAGAAGACGAAGGTGAAGACTTATGTAACTGTGAATTCTCTTTGGCTTATGGTGCTAAAATCTTGTTGAACAAGACCCAATTAAGATTGAAGAGAGCCAGAAGATATGGTATCTGTGGTCCAAACGGTTGTGGTAAGTCCACTTTAATGAGAGCTATTGCCAACGGTCAAGTTGATGGTTTCCCAACCCAAGAAGAATGTAGAACCGTCTACGTCGAACACGACATTGATGGTACTCACTCTGACACTTCCGTCTTGGATTTCGTTTTCGAATCTGGTGTTGGTACTAAAGAAGCTATCAAGGACAAATTGATTGAATTCGGTTTCACCGATGAAATGATTGCTATGCCAATCTCTGCTTTGTCTGGTGGTTGGAAGATGAAGTTGGCTCTAGCTAGAGCTGTGTTGAGAAATGCTGATATCTTGTTGTTAGATGAACCAACTAACCATTTGGATACCGTCAACGTTGCTTGGTTAGTTAACTACTTGAACACCTGTGGTATCACTTCTATCACTATTTCTCACGACTCCGTTTTCTTAGATAACGTCTGTGAATATATTATTAACTACGAAGGTTTGAAGTTGAGAAAGTACAAGGGTAACTTTACCGAATTCGTTAAGAAGTGTCCAGCTGCTAAGGCTTACGAAGAATTATCCAACACTGATTTGGAATTCAAGTTCCCAGAACCAGGTTACTTGGAAGGTGTTAAGACTAAGCAAAAGGCTATTGTCAAGGTTACCAACATGGAATTCCAATATCCAGGTACCTCTAAGCCACAAATCACTGACATTAACTTCCAATGTTCTTTGTCTTCCAGAATTGCTGTCATTGGTCCAAATGGTGCTGGTAAGTCTACTTTGATTAACGTCTTGACTGGTGAACTATTACCAACCTCTGGTGAAGTCTACACCCACGAAAATTGTCGTATCGCTTACATTAAGCAACACGCTTTTGCTCATATCGAATCTCATTTGGACAAGACTCCATCTGAATATATCCAATGGAGATTCCAAACCGGTGAAGATAGAGAAACCATGGACAGAGCTAACAGACAAATCAACGAAAACGATGCTGAAGCTATGAACAAGATCTTCAAGATTGAAGGTACCCCTAGAAGAATTGCCGGTATCCACTCCAGAAGAAAGTTCAAGAACACTTACGAATATGAATGTTCTTTCTTATTGGGTGAAAACATTGGTATGAAATCTGAAAGATGGGTTCCAATGATGTCCGTCGACAACGCTTGGATTCCAAGAGGTGAATTGGTTGAATCTCACTCTAAGATGGTTGCTGAAGTTGATATGAAGGAAGCTTTGGCTTCTGGTCAATTCCGTCCATTAACCAGAAAAGAAATTGAAGAACATTGTTCCATGTTGGGTTTGGACCCAGAAATTGTTTCTCACTCCAGAATTAGAGGTTTGTCTGGTGGTCAAAAGGTTAAGTTGGTCTTAGCTGCCGGTACATGGCAAAGACCTCACTTGATTGTCTTAGATGAACCTACCAACTATCTGGACAGAGATTCTTTGGGTGCTTTGTCTAAGGCTTTGAAGGAATTTGAAGGTGGTGTTATTATCATTACTCACTCTGCTGAATTCACAAAGAACTTGACTGAAGAAGTCTGGGCCGTCAAGGACGGTAGAATGACTCCATCTGGTCACAACTGGGTTAGTGGTCAAGGTGCTGGTCCAAGAATCGAAAAGAAGGAAGACGAAGAAGATAAATTCGATGCTATGGGTAACAAGATTGCCGGTGGTAAGAAGAAGAAGAAGTTGTCTTCTGCGGAATTGAGAAAGAAGAAGAAGGAAAGAATGAAGAAGAAGAAGGAATTGGGTGATGCTTACGTTTCTTCTGACGAAGAATTCTAATCTTTTTGATCACTGCTTTCACAGTTTTCTTTAAGATTTTTATTGATCAATAATTTATGTATATTTTAATTTCTATGTTTTTGTAATATTGTTTATTTTGGTAAAATATAGACGCAACTTCCTTATTATAAAGAAAGGCATTATTTAAAAGAAAAAGCGTTCCATTAGTCAGACATCTTTTTTTTTCATACATTCTTAAGCTCAGGCAAATTGAGCATTGCCTCATACCCTTTTCGGTAAGAGGGTAACGAAAATATTTTTTTGGAAGAATAAAAATAGGTGACGGATCATAGACTAGGAAGCTTTAAAACATGATTGAGCGTAATATTATATTCCTTCTAGAAAAGATAAAAGAGCCAAGACCTAAAATTTTTTCATCCCTGTTCTATTAAAATTGTGGAAATGAGGTTTTTGAGGGGATTTGTATTTTCTTTGGCTTTCACTCTATATAAAGTAACTGCCACGGCAGAAATAGGATCTGAAATTAATGTGGAAAATGAGGCACCACCTGATGGTTTATCCTGGGAGGAGTGGCATATGGACCATGAGCATCAGCTAAAAGATTACACTCCAGAGACTTTCTTCGCGTTACATGATATCAAGAAGAAAGGATTTTTAGATGAAAACGATATTCTATCTCTCTACGGGTTGAACCGTGAAGAAATTGTGGGGGCTGGTGATGGTATGGGACAACACGATGAATCTGAGAAAATTGACAATGAAATGGCTAAGCGTGTTGTTAGCCTTATTATGAGGTTATTGGATGTTGATGATAATACCAAAATCACCAAGGAGGAATATCTACAATTTGCTAAGAGAGGAAACAAGTTCCCTGACCTTGGCGTTGGTGTAGGTCACCACTCCGATTTTGAGCTAGAATATGAAATTCATCACTGGAATAAGTTTCATAAGGACAAAGATCCAGACGTTAAAGTCGTTCACAAAGAAGACATAGAACATGAATTGCTTCATCATGAACATGAAATTGAACATGAAGAAGAAATTCAAAGAGGCGCTTCTAGAGCTACTGTAATAACTGATGACGAACTAGAGTCTAGAATAGAGCTGAAAAATATTCCCGAGAAATTCAAAAATGGAATTTTTTAATGGACTTGGTCAAGATGAATAGTTGAGACTGAGAAAATATTCAAGACACTATGTATGTAGTCAATTAGCATGTAGTAAGTAATCAAAGCACTTAAAATATATTTTTACCATCGCATCGTTGTGATGCCTCTCCTTTGTGATTAACTATCTACTTTAAACGTTCTATTTTCTATGTTCTAATTACGTATGTATTGGTCTTTTCTCTCCGATGGTAACAAGAAGCGTTTCGGGAAACAGTGGCACCTCCTTGTCCCTTAAATGTCGAACTTTAACAGTATAAGTACAAAGTGAAAAAAAAAAAAAAATGGAAATATCTATGATAGTGATATGATAGAAGAGCTATTTGAATGCTATGTTGTCATATTTAGCCTTACAAAAGGGAAAAGGCAAACACAGTCTTTTGTTATTACTATAGGAAAGATAGAATTGATATTAAAACAGTATGAAGTTATTGCATTTATATGAAGCGAGCTTGAAGAGAAGGCCCAAAACTACGAATGCGATAATGACAGGTGCGCTATTTGGAATTGGTGATGTTTCTGCTCAATTGTTGTTTCCAACATCCAAAGTAAACAAGGGTTATGATTATAAAAGGACAGCTAGGGCTGTCATCTATGGTTCTTTAATTTTCTCCTTTATAGGTGACAAGTGGTACAAGATCTTGAACAACAAGATTTATATGCGTAACAGACCTCAGTACCACTGGTCTAATATGGTTTTACGGGTAGCTGTCGATCAATTGGCGTTTGCGCCGCTAGGTTTGCCATTTTATTTCACCTGTATGTCCATCATGGAAGGTAGATCATTTGACGTAGCTAAGTTGAAAATAAAAGAGCAATGGTGGCCTACACTTTTGACTAATTGGGCAGTTTGGCCACTTTTCCAAGCGATTAACTTTTCTGTTGTTCCTTTACAACATAGGTTACTAGCTGTTAATGTCGTTGCAATATTTTGGAACACTTACTTATCTTATAAAAACTCAAAGGTTATGGAGAAAGACAAGGTACCTGTTCATTATCCACCCGTGGTCGAATAACTGGATAAGAAATCCTGATTTTGAAAATATTTGGAATTCAACTAGCATATTTATCAGACCTTGTTCCTTGGGGTACTGGAACAGCATATACCTAATAGACTTTCGGCAGAGAGCAGACCAACTTCATAAATATTTGAGTCACCAAAGTTGGCTAGCAATCTGCTTTTCCTTTACAGATGTGCTTGGTCAGGAACAATTTATTTAATTACATTCGTACTTCTTTTATAGAGGAAATAGTAGCTAACATTTCACTATTGCGGTCATGCCTGTTGTTCTTCAGCTACCGTTTATGCAAAGGTGTTTAATTAGGTGTGAGACTTAAGTGGGCCTTTTAGTACCACTGTGGGTTCTGGACCTTTATATAATATTTCATTTTTTCAAAGGTTTTTTCATATGCCGTTAAAAGAGGTCAAAACATAGACCCGAGGAACATATCTTGTAAATCGCTGCGTTATGTATGCATATTGTACTCCTACCTTCGTAACTGGAAAGAATCAGTCTGAAAGTTTATTGAGCCTGAAACGGAGCAAGATTATAGTTGAATGTTTCTTATTCGGTGTTGATAGTAGATGATGACCAAAGCTTTTTTTAACAAACTACCGTTTGAGGTATTCCGTCGGTACGTTAGGACAGGTAAAAGCATCCCTCAAAGAAGCCCCAGGACAAGAAAATCTCTTCTGGTGGGTGGGACTATTGCATCAGCAGTAGTTTTGTACAACTTTAATGACACTTTTCATGATTCTGTAAAGCACACGGCACTGACGACTAAAAGAATCGCTGTCGTCACACAAGCTACCACTCGTTGCTTCTACCATTACAAGAGGGCTCTAAATAAAAGCTATGAGAACAAAAAAGAACGAGAAGTTGCCTTAAATAAATGTCATAAGATGTGTGCCTTAATCACGTTGCATGCGCTACGATCGAATGGTGGGATATATATCAAATTAGGCCAGCACATTGGGGCCATGACCTACCTGTTGCCTAAAGAATGGACGGATACAATGATACCGTTGCAAGACCACTGTCCCGAATCCACCTACGAAGAAATTGATGAGTTATTTAAAGAAGATCTAGGCACCAGCATTGAGGATATGTTTTTAGAATTCAACAAAACCCCGATAGGTGTAGCTTCCTTGGCACAGGTTCATGTGGCAAAACTAAAAAATAGTGACGGTAAAGGTTCTAGTGTAGCTGTCAAATGTCAGCATCCATCGTTGAAGGAGTTTATACCATTAGATGTTATGCTGACAAGAACAGTGTTTGAACTGCTGGATGTCTTCTTCCCTGATTATCCGTTAACGTGGCTTGGTGATGAGCTTCAGTCTTCAATCTACGTGGAACTGAATTTTACCAAAGAAGCTGAAAATGCAGAAAAAACCCGTCATTATTTTAGTAAGTTCAAGAAGCAAACAGCATTGAAAATACCCAAGGTCATTGAAAGCCACAAAAGAATTTTGATTATGGAATATGTTGGAGGCAAAAGGTTGGATGATTTGGAGTACATTGACAGTCACGGTATCTCGCGCAGTGAAGTTTCGAGTTGTCTCTCTCATATTTTCAATAACATGATTTTTACTCCCAATGTAGGTATTCATTGTGATCCTCATGGAGGAAATCTGGCCATACGATCTGTTAAGCCCGCTAAAGATAATGGATACCATAACTTTGAAATTGTTTTATTTGACCACGGACTCTATAGATATCCTAGCACGAGAACAAGAAGACTTTATGCCAAATTTTGGTTGTCGCTCCTATTCGACAAGGACCAGACAAAAATGAAGAAGTATGCCAAAGGATTCGCAAACATCACCGACGAACAGTTTCCCCTTTTAGCGGCTGCAATTACGGGCCGTAGCATTGATGCTGCTTTGAATTACGACATTTCAACGAGTCGAACACAAGAAGAAATGGACGTCATGGCAAATGGGATCTTGGAAGGAACGTTACTGAGCGACTTGATGAGCATTTTGTCTAGAATCCCTCGTGTAGTGCTTTTGATATTGAAGACTAACGACCTAACCAGACATCTTGATGAATGTCTACAGAATCCACTCGGGCCAGAGAGGACTTTCCTGATCATGACGCAATACTGCGCCAAGACGGTCTACGACGAAAAAGTGGAAAGAATTAATTCGGAGTATGCGAGGTGGTCTATTAAATGGATGTGGGAGAACTTGACAAACTGGATAGTCTATGAGAGGCGTATTAATCAATTGTATTTTTATGATTTTGTGTTGTGGTGGAAAAAATTTATTCCGAAGACTTGGTTGTCATCTTAAATCGTTAGCGTTCTTTCTACTTGTAAATATATACGTAAAATTATATATAACAATTTTATATGTGTCATTAAACGGAAGACGTTGTTGCTATCACAGTGGATTGTGTTATTTGGGTATTTGGAATATTACAGTGACTTCTTGCAGCGTTGTTAGTTTTTGCCATGTTCTGCAAGTACAAGGTTGAAGATGTGGTCGAGACTTTGATAGTATCCTTAAACAACTTCATTTTTTTATTTTGACTGGGTAACGACCTGGTGTTCCTTCTAGTCTCACCGCTAGTGGCTTCTTCTTTGCTGACTCTTAACTTTTGCAGCGCCTCTTTGGTGTCGAGTAACTCGTGTTCCAGTAGAACGTTGCGTTCCAGTCGTCGGTCACTCTCCAATTGTAATGTCTCTATCTTATTCCTCAGTTGGATATTTTCATTTTCCAACTCATCTACCTGTATCTCTAAATCTGTTATCTGTTTCTTATTGCACTTATTTTGTTGTTGGCTCTCAAGAAGATCGCTTTTTAACTTTGATATTACTTGTTCCAAATCATTTTCATATTCTTTCGTGGCGCCTTCAAGCTCGCTCAACTGGGTCTCCAGTGAGGAGATTATCTGTATAGCTGTTTCCAAATCCAAATTCGGCACCATAGGAAAGTCGCAATTGTTGCACGTATATGTCCCTTGGATATTCCAATTAAATTTGCGAGGATTGTTCTTTCGGCCGTTCGTGGTTTGTTGTAGCCCTTATTATCCCTCTTTTTCATCCTTAATTGCAAATTTATGTATGAAAACTTTCATTTCTAATGTTATTAATTTTCCCGATTCTGCAAACTAATTGATAAAATAATTGATACTTGCCGTCACAGATGATATAGAGAACGTTCAGTTTTTTTATTGTTCTATTGTAAAAAAAAAAAAAAAAGGAAGAAAAAAGCAAGATCCGATAGGAGAAGACCTCTTTAGCGGCTTTACTGCGCTACAAATAAGGTTACGAATATGCGGAATAGTTCATGATACGTTGTTGAGTTATAGTATGTAGCCAATATTTCCTGTTTTTCCGCTGTTACCCTTTTCGAAGGATCGATGAACGCTTCTGTCACTTAGTAAGCAAATGTACGAAACCCAGAGCATTGTATGTACACCAGCAGTCGTTTTTTGTAGCTCTTTTCCATGGATGGACGATGATGGCAAGACGCGATCGTGGCGGAGCCTCACTAAGAAAAACAATTGTGGAGAATCTATACACACAGAAATCGTACTTCAAGAAATATTGATTAGCGAGCCTTTAAGCACAGAACAATCTCTATAGCCAACATCTTGTGGAAGCTACAACTGTTTTTCTTGTTCCCGCTTGAGTAGGGCCTTACAAGGCAAGACCGTATAAAATAAAGATAACTCCTCCGCCGTATCCTGAATTTCGTGTGCCCTTTCTCTCTCTCTCTCTTCCTCTTTCTTCCTTTCCCTTTCCCTCTTCTTCTTATCTCAACAACCGCCCAGCGCATTAGCAAACCACAGTACGAGCTGTACGGCTGAGCCACTGCACCTGTCTGGCTTGCCCCTTTTTGTTGAGTAACCGGGTAATAATTCGGCTGTCTAAACGATACAATCCTCGTTCCACCCACACCCATTCACCCGTCGGGCGAAATCCACCCTCGCGGCCTCGTTTAGAATACCAGGCAACGGCACCAGCAACGGCCCCGGTAACTCGATCGCGTTCATATATATCGGATATACTCTTGAGGCACAATTTTTTTCGGTTTTCGGTTTTTTCTATTATTCTTCGAGATGCAAAGCACACATTTGAGACTCACAACTCAAGATACCGCAAGCACACAGACGCTATTGTTCTCCCAAAGAATAGGTTCCTGCAGTGCTCTTTTAAGGTTTGAAGATATTGCACAAAATTGTATCTGATTTCATCTCATCGAACCTCATTCCATCAACTTCCTTTTATCAAAGCATCTTGTTTTGTTTTCGCAGAAAATTTTTCTTCCCTTTCAATTTGGCCTTTTAGTTTTTCTCCAGTCGCAGGCAAGAAGGTAAGGAAATAGAAGAAAAAGAAAAAAAAAAAAAGGGAACAATAGGTTAGATGTCGAATACCCCTTATAATTCATCTGTGCCTTCCATTGCATCCATGACCCAGTCTTCGGTCTCAAGAAGTCCTAACATGCATACAGCAACTACGCCCGGTGCCAACACCAGCTCTAACTCTCCACCCTTGCACATGTCTTCAGATTCGTCCAAGATCAAGAGGAAGCGTAACAGAATTCCGCTCAGTTGCACCATTTGTCGGAAAAGGAAAGTCAAATGTGACAAACTCAGACCACACTGCCAGCAGTGCACTAAAACTGGGGTAGCCCATCTCTGCCACTACATGGAACAGACCTGGGCAGAAGAGGCAGAGAAAGAATTGCTGAAGGACAACGAATTAAAGAAGCTTAGGGAGCGCGTAAAATCTTTAGAAAAGACTCTTTCTAAGGTGCACTCTTCTCCTTCGTCTAACTCCTTGAAAAGTTACAACACTCCCGAGAGCAGCAACCTGTTTATGGGTAGCGATGAACACACCACCCTTGTTAATGCAAATACAGGCTCTGCTTCCTCTGCCTCGCATATGCATCAGCAACAACAGCAACAGCAGCAACAGGAACAACAACAAGACTTTTCCAGAAGTGCGAACGCCAACGCGAATTCCTCGTCCCTTTCTATCTCAAATAAATATGACAACGATGAGCTGGACTTAACTAAGGACTTTGATCTTTTGCATATCAAAAGTAACGGAACCATCCACTTAGGTGCCACCCACTGGTTGTCTATCATGAAAGGTGACCCGTACCTAAAACTTTTGTGGGGTCATATCTTCGCTATGAGGGAAAAGTTAAATGAATGGTACTACCAAAAAAATTCGTACTCTAAGCTGAAGTCAAGCAAATGTCCCATCAATCACGCGCAAGCGCCGCCTTCTGCCGCTGCCGCCGCTACCAGAAAATGTCCTGTTGATCACTCCGCGTTTTCGTCTGGCATGGTGGCCCCAAAGGAGGAGACTCCTCTTCCTAGGAAATGTCCAGTTGACCACACCATGTTCTCTTCGGGAATGATTCCTCCCAGAGAGGACACTTCGTCCCAGAAGAGGTGTCCCGTTGACCACACCATGTATTCCGCAGGAATGATGCCGCCCAAGGACGAGACACCTTCCCCATTTTCCACTAAAGCTATGATAGACCATAACAAGCATACAATGAATCCGCCTCAGTCAAAATGTCCTGTGGACCATAGAAACTATATGAAGGATTATCCCTCTGACATGGCAAATTCTTCTTCGAACCCGGCAAGTCGTTGCCCCATTGACCATTCAAGCATGAAAAATACAGCGGCCTTACCAGCTTCAACGCACAATACCATCCCACACCACCAACCACAGTCCGGATCTCATGCTCGTTCGCATCCCGCACAAAGCAGGAAACATGATTCCTACATGACAGAATCTGAAGTCCTCGCAACACTTTGTGAGATGTTGCCACCAAAGCGCGTCATCGCATTATTCATCGAGAAATTCTTCAAACATTTATACCCTGCCATTCCAATCTTAGATGAACAGAATTTCAAAAATCACGTGAATCAAATGCTTTCGTTGTCTTCGATGAATCCCACAGTTAACAACTTTGGTATGAGCATGCCATCTTCATCTACACTAGAGAACCAACCCATAACACAAATCAATCTTCCAAAACTTTCCGATTCTTGTAACTTAGGTATTCTGATAATAATCTTGAGATTGACATGGCTATCCATACCTTCTAATTCCTGCGAAGTCGACCTGGGAGAAGAAAGTGGCTCATTTTTAGTGCCCAACGAATCTAGCAATATGTCTGCATCTGCATTGACCTCGATGGCTAAAGAAGAATCACTTCTGCTAAAGCATGAGACACCGGTCGAGGCACTGGAGCTATGTCAAAAATACTTGATTAAATTCGATGAACTTTCTAGTATTTCCAATAACAACGTTAATTTAACCACGGTGCAGTTTGCCATTTTTTACAACTTCTATATGAAAAGTGCCTCTAATGATTTGACTACCTTGACAAATACCAACAACACTGGCATGGCCAATCCTGGTCACGATTCCGAGTCTCACCAGATCCTATTGTCCAATATTACTCAAATGGCCTTTAGTTGTGGGTTACACAGAGACCCTGATAATTTTCCTCAATTAAACGCTACCATTCCAGCAACCAGCCAGGACGTGTCTAACAACGGGAGCAAAAAGGCAAACCCTAGCACCAATCCAACTTTGAATAACAACATGTCTGCTGCCACTACCAACAGCAGTAGCAGATCTGGCAGTGCTGATTCAAGAAGTGGTTCTAACCCTGTGAACAAGAAGGAAAATCAGGTTAGTATCGAAAGATTTAAACACACTTGGAGGAAAATTTGGTATTACATTGTTAGCATGGATGTTAACCAATCTCTTTCCCTGGGGAGCCCTCGACTACTAAGAAATCTGAGGGATTTCAGCGATACAAAGCTACCAAGTGCGTCAAGGATTGATTATGTTCGCGATATCAAAGAGTTAATCATTGTGAAGAATTTTACTCTTTTTTTCCAAATTGATTTGTGTATTATTGCTGTATTAAATCACATTTTGAATGTTTCTTTAGCAAGAAGCGTGAGAAAATTTGAACTGGATTCATTGATTAATTTATTGAAAAATCTGACCTATGGTACTGAGAATGTCAATGATGTAGTGAGCTCCTTGATCAACAAAGGGTTATTACCAACTTCGGAAGGTGGTTCTGTAGATTCAAATAATGATGAAATTTACGGTCTACCGAAACTACCCGATATTCTAAACCATGGTCAACATAACCAAAACTTGTATGCTGATGGAAGAAATACTTCTAGTAGTGATATAGATAAGAAATTGGACCTTCCTCACGAATCTACAACGAGAGCTCTATTCTTTTCCAAGCATATGACAATTAGAATGTTGCTGTACTTATTGAACTACATTTTGTTTACTCATTATGAACCAATGGGCAGTGAAGATCCTGGTACTAATATCCTAGCTAAGGAGTACGCTCAAGAGGCATTAAATTTTGCCATGGATGGCTACAGAAACTGCATGATTTTCTTCAACAATATCAGAAACACCAATTCACTATTCGATTACATGAATGTTATCTTGTCTTACCCTTGTTTGGACATTGGACATCGTTCTTTACAATTTATCGTTTGTTTGATCCTGAGAGCTAAATGTGGCCCATTGACTGGTATGCGTGAATCATCGATCATTACTAATGGTACATCAAGTGGATTTAATAGTTCGGTAGAAGATGAGGACGTCAAAGTTAAACAAGAATCTTCTGATGAATTGAAAAAAGACGATTTCATGAAAGATGTAAATTTGGATTCAGGCGATTCATTAGCAGAGATTCTAATGTCAAGAATGCTGCTATTTCAAAAACTAACAAAACAACTATCAAAGAAGTACAACTACGCTATTCGTATGAACAAATCCACTGGATTCTTTGTCTCTTTACTAGATACACCTTCAAAGAAATCAGACTCGAAATCGGGTGGTAGTTCATTCATGTTGGGTAATTGGAAACATCCAAAGGTTTCAAACATGAGCGGATTTCTTGCTGGTGACAAAGACCAATTACAGAAATGCCCCGTGTACCAAGATGCGCTGGGGTTTGTTAGTCCAACCGGTGCTAATGAAGGTTCTGCTCCGATGCAAGGCATGTCCTTACAGGGCTCTACTGCTAGGATGGGAGGGACCCAGTTGCCACCAATTAGATCATACAAACCTATCACGTACACAAGTAGTAATCTACGTCGTATGAATGAAACGGGTGAGGCAGAAGCTAAGAGAAGAAGATTTAATGATGGCTATATTGATAATAATAGTAACAACGATATACCTAGAGGAATCAGCCCAAAACCTTCAAATGGGCTATCATCGGTGCAGCCACTATTATCGTCATTTTCCATGAACCAGCTAAACGGGGGTACCATTCCAACGGTTCCATCGTTAACCAACATTACTTCACAAATGGGAGCTTTACCATCTTTAGATAGGATCACCACTAATCAAATAAATTTGCCAGACCCATCTAGAGATGAAGCATTTGACAACTCCATCAAGCAAATGACGCCTATGACAAGTGCATTCATGAATGCTAATACTACAATTCCAAGTTCAACTTTAAACGGGAATATGAACATGAATGGAGCTGGAACTGCGAATACAGATACAAGTGCCAACGGCAGTGCTTTATCGACACTGACAAGCCCACAAGGCTCAGACTTAGCATCCAATTCTGCTACACAGTATAAACCTGACTTAGAAGACTTTTTGATGCAAAATTCTAACTTTAATGGGCTAATGATAAATCCTTCCAGTCTGGTAGAAGTTGTTGGTGGATACAACGATCCTAATAACCTTGGAAGAAATGACGCGGTTGATTTTCTACCCGTTGATAATGTTGAAATTGATGGTGTTGGAATAAAAATCAACTATCATCTACTAACTAGTATTTACGTTACTAGTATATTATCATATACGGTGTTAGAAGATGACGCAAATGATGAGAAATAGTCATCTAAATTAGTGGAAGCTGAAACGCAAGGATTGATAATGTAATAGGATCAATGAATATTAACATATAAAACGATGATAATAATATTTATAGAATTGTGTAGAATTGCAGATTCCCTTTTATGGATTCCTAAATCCTCGAGGAGAACTTCTAGTATATTCTGTATACCTAATATTATAGCCTTTATCAACAATGGAATCCCAACAATTATCTCAACACCCACACATTTCTCATGGTAGCGCCTGTGCTTCGGTTACTTCTAAGGAAGTCCACACAAATCAAGATCCGTTAGACGTTTCAGCTTCCAAAACAGAAGAATGTGAGAAGGCTTCCACTAAGGCTAACTCTCAACAGACAACAACACCTGCTTCATCAGCTGTTCCAGAGAACCCCCATCATGCCTCTCCTCAACCTGCTTCAGTACCACCTCCACAGAATGGGCCGTACCCACAGCAGTGCATGATGACCCAAAACCAAGCCAATCCATCTGGTTGGTCATTTTACGGACACCCATCTATGATTCCGTATACACCTTATCAAATGTCGCCTATGTACTTTCCACCTGGGCCACAATCACAGTTTCCGCAGTATCCATCATCAGTTGGAACGCCTCTGAGCACTCCATCACCTGAGTCAGGTAATACATTTACTGATTCATCCTCAGCGGACTCTGATATGACATCCACTAAAAAATATGTCAGACCACCACCAATGTTAACCTCACCTAATGACTTTCCAAATTGGGTTAAAACATACATCAAATTTTTACAAAACTCGAATCTCGGTGGTATTATTCCGACAGTAAACGGAAAACCCGTACGTCAGATCACTGATGATGAACTCACCTTCTTGTATAACACTTTTCAAATATTTGCTCCCTCTCAATTCCTACCTACCTGGGTCAAAGACATCCTATCCGTTGATTATACGGATATCATGAAAATTCTTTCCAAAAGTATTGAAAAAATGCAATCTGATACCCAAGAGGCAAACGACATTGTGACCCTGGCAAATTTGCAATATAATGGCAGTACACCTGCAGATGCATTTGAAACAAAAGTCACAAACATTATCGACAGACTGAACAATAATGGCATTCATATCAATAACAAGGTCGCATGCCAATTAATTATGAGAGGTCTATCTGGCGAATATAAATTTTTACGCTACACACGTCATCGACATCTAAATATGACAGTCGCTGAACTGTTCTTAGATATCCATGCTATTTATGAAGAACAACAGGGATCGAGAAACAGCAAACCTAATTACAGGAGAAATCTGAGTGATGAGAAGAATGATTCTCGCAGCTATACGAATACAACCAAACCCAAAGTTATAGCTCGGAATCCTCAAAAAACAAATAATTCGAAATCGAAAACAGCCAGGGCTCACAATGTATCCACATCTAATAACTCTCCCAGCACGGACAACGATTCCATCAGTAAATCAACTACTGAACCGATTCAATTGAACAATAAGCACGACCTTCACCTTAGGCCAGGAACTTACTGAATCTACGGTAAATCACACTAATCATTCTGATGATGAACTCCCTGGACACCTCCTTCTCGATTCAGGAGCATCACGAACCCTTATAAGATCTGCTCACCACATACACTCAGCATCATCTAATCCTGACATAAACGTAGTTGATGCTCAAAAAAGAAATATACCAATTAACGCTATTGGTGACCTACAATTTCACTTCCAGGACAACACCAAAACATCAATAAAGGTATTGCACACTCCTAACATAGCCTATGACTTACTCAGTTTGAATGAATTGGCTGCAGTAGATATCACAGCATGCTTTACCAAAAACGTCTTAGAACGGTCTGACGGCACTGTACTTGCACCTATCGTAAAATATGGAGACTTTTACTGGGTATCTAAAAAGTACTTGCTTCCATCAAATATCTCCGTACCCACCATCAATAATGTCCATACAAGTGAAAGTACACGCAAATATCCTTATCCTTTCATTCATCGAATGCTTGCGCATGCCAATGCACAGACAATTCGATACTCACTTAAAAATAACACCATCACGTATTTTAACGAATCAGATGTCGACTGGTCTAGTGCTATTGACTATCAATGTCCTGATTGTTTAATCGGCAAAAGCACCAAACACAGACATATCAAAGGTTCACGACTAAAATACCAAAATTCATACGAACCCTTTCAATACCTACATACTGACATATTTGGTCCAGTTCACAACCTACCAAATAGTGCACCATCCTATTTCATCTCATTTACTGATGAGACAACAAAATTCCGTTGGGTTTATCCATTACACGACCGTCGCGAGGACTCTATCCTCGATGTTTTTACTACGATACTAGCTTTTATTAAAAACCAGTTTCAGGCCAGTGTCTTAGTTATACAAATGGACCGTGGTTCTGAGTATACTAACAGAACTCTCCATAAATTCCTTGAAAAAAAAATGGTATAACTCCATGCTATACAACCACAGCGGATTCCCGAGCACATGGAGTCGCTGAACGGCTAAACCGTACCTTATTAGATGACTGCCGTACTCAACTGCAATGTAGTGGTTTACCGAACCATTTATGGTTCTCTGCAATCGAATTTTCTACTATTGTGAGAAATTCACTAGCTTCACCTAAAAGCAAAAAATCTGCAAGACAACATGCTGGCTTGGCAGGACTTGATATCAGTACTTTGTTACCTTTCGGTCAACCTGTTATCGTCAATGATCACAACCCTAACTCCAAAATACATCCTCGTGGCATCCCAGGCTACGCTCTACATCCGTCTCGAAACTCTTATGGATATATCATCTATCTTCCGTCCTTAAAGAAGACAGTAGATACAACTAACTATGTTATTCTTCAGGGCAAGGAATCCAGATTAGATCAATTCAATTACGACGCACTCACTTTCGATGAAGACTTAAACCGTTTAACTGCTTCATATCATTCGTTCATTGCGTCAAATGAGATCCAAGAATCCAATGATCTTAACATAGAATCTGACCATGACTTCCAATCCGACATTGAACTACATCCTGAGCAACCGAGAAATGTCCTTTCAAAAGCTGTGAGTCCAACCGATTCCACACCTCCGTCAACTCATACTGAAGATTCGAAACGTGTTTCTAAAACCAATATTCGCGCACCCAGAGAAGTTGACCCCAACATATCTGAATCTAATATTCTTCCATCAAAGAAGAGATCTAGCACCCCCCAAATTTCCAATATCGAGAGTACCGGTTCGGGTGGTATGCATAAATTAAATGTTCCTTTACTTGCTCCCATGTCCCAATCTAACACACATGAGTCGTCGCACGCCAGTAAATCTAAAGATTTCAGACACTCAGACTCGTACAGTGAAAATGAGACTAATCATACAAACGTACCAATATCCAGTACGGGTGGTACCAACAACAAAACTGTTCCGCAGATAAGTGACCAAGAGACTGAGAAAAGGATTATACACCGTTCACCTTCAATCGATGCTTCTCCACCGGAAAATAATTCATCGCACAATATTGTTCCTATCAAAACGCCAACTACTGTTTCTGAACAGAATACCGAGGAATCTATCATCGCTGATCTCCCACTCCCTGATCTACCTCCAGAATCTCCTACCGAATTCCCTGACCCATTTAAAGAACTCCCACCGATAAATTCTCGTCAAACTAATTCCAGTTTGGGTGGTATTGGTGACTCTAATGCCTATACTACTATCAACAGTAAGAAAAGATCATTAGAAGATAATGAAACTGAAATTAAGGTATCACGAGACACATGGAATACTAAGAATATGCGTAGTTTAGAACCTCCGAGATCGAAGAAACGAATTCACCTGATTGCAGCTGTAAAAGCAGTAAAATCAATCAAACCAATACGGACAACCTTACGATACGATGAGGCAATCACCTATAATAAAGATATTAAAGAAAAAGAAAAATATATCGAGGCATACCACAAAGAAGTCAATCAACTGTTGAAGATGAAAACTTGGGACACTGACGAATATTATGACAGAAAAGAAATAGACCCTAAAAGAGTAATAAACTCAATGTTTATCTTCAACAAGAAACGTGACGGTACTCATAAAGCTAGATTTGTTGCAAGAGGTGATATTCAGCATCCTGACACTTACGACTCAGGCATGCAATCCAATACCGTACATCACTATGCATTAATGACATCCCTGTCACTTGCATTAGACAATAACTACTATATTACACAATTAGACATATCTTCGGCATATTTGTATGCAGACATCAAAGAAGAATTATACATAAGACCTCCACCACATTTAGGAATGAATGATAAGTTGATACGTTTGAAGAAATCACTTTATGGATTGAAACAAAGTGGAGCGAACTGGTACGAAACTATCAAATCATACCTGATACAACAATGTGGTATGGAAGAAGTTCGTGGATGGTCATGCGTATTTAAAAACAGTCAAGTGACAATTTGTTTATTCGTAGATGATATGGTATTGTTTAGCAAAAATCTAAATTCAAACAAAAGAATTATAGAGAAGCTTAAGATGCAATACGACACCAAGATTATAAATCTAGGCGAAAGTGATGAGGAAATTCAATATGACATACTTGGCTTAGAAATCAAATATCAAAGAGGTAAATACATGAAATTAGGTATGGAAAACTCATTAACTGAGAAAATACCCAAATTAAACGTACCTTTGAATCCAAAAGGAAGAAAACTTAGCGCTCCAGGTCAACCAGGTCTTTATATAGACCAGGATGAACTAGAAATAGATGAAGATGAATACAAAGAGAAGGTACATGAAATGCAAAAGTTGATTGGTCTAGCTTCATATGTTGGATATAAATTTAGATTTGACTTACTATACTACATCAACACACTTGCTCAACATATACTATTCCCCTCTAGGCAAGTTTTAGACATGACATATGAGTTAATACAATTCATGTGGGACACTAGAGATAAACAATTAATATGGCACAAAAACAAACCTACCAAGCCAGATAATAAACTAGTCGCAATAAGCGATGCTTCATATGGTAACCAACCATATTACAAGTCACAAATTGGTAACATTTTCCTACTCAACGGAAAAGTGATTGGAGGAAAGTCGACAAAGGCTTCGTTAACATGCACTTCAACTACAGAAGCAGAAATACACGCAGTCAGTGAAGCTATACCGCTATTGAATAACCTCAGTCACCTTGTGCAAGAACTTAACAAGAAACCAATTATTAAAGGCTTACTTACTGATAGTAGATCAACGATCAGTATAATTAAGTCTACAAATGAAGAGAAATTTAGAAACAGATTTTTTGGCACAAAGGCAATGAGACTTAGAGATGAAGTATCAGGTAATAATTTATACGTATACTACATCGAGACCAAGAAGAACATTGCTGATGTGATGACAAAACCTCTTCCGATAAAAACATTTAAACTATTAACAAACAAATGGATTCATTAGATCTATTACATTATGGGTGGTATGTTGGAATAAAAATCAACTATCATCTACTAACTAGTATTTACGTTACTAGTATATTATCATATACGGTGTTAGAAGATGACGCAAATGATGAGAAATAGTCATCTAAATTAGTGGAAGCTGAAACGCAAGGATTGATAATGTAATAGGATCAATGAATATTAACATATAAAACGATGATAATAATATTTATAGAATTGTGTAGAATTGCAGATTCCCTTTTATGGATTCCTAAATCCTCGAGGAGAACTTCTAGTATATTCTGTATACCTAATATTATAGCCTTTATCAACAATGGAATCCCAACAATTATCTAATTACCCACAAATTTCTCAGATGGACTAGTAGATTTTTATAGAGCAGATTTTCCAATATGGGAGTGATGCGGTTTGTTTATGTATAAATAGAAAGGGACATATTTTTATTATTATTATTTTAGTTATTTAGCATGTATGTTATTTTATCGGTGAATTGTAATGATCGAATAATAATTGGAGGTTGAAGAAGTTGCAAAAAATATTTACTTGGACGAGTCCGGAATCGAACCGGAGACCTCTCCCATGCTAAGGGAGCGCGCTACCGACTACGCCACACGCCCAATTTTCTTGTTGTCTGTTGTGTTTCAGAATGGGGTACGTCAGTATGATAATAATCATCCTAAACGTTCTTAAATTACATATGAAACAACCTTATAGCAAAACGAACAGAATGAGCAACATGAGATGAAACTCCGCCTCCTTAACTGAACTTTCCAAACGTATAAACGCCTGAAAAATTAGTTTAGATCCGAGATTCCGCGCTTCCACCATCAAGTATGATCCATATTTTATATAATATATAAGATAAGTAACATTCCGTAAGCTGATAATCCCTTTTGGCAACTCGTTACTTCCCAAAGACTGTTTATATTAGGATTGTCAAGGGACCCCGGTATTGCTCGAGCCCGTAATACAACAGTTGTCTTTCACTGCTCTCTATGTTTTGAGACCTCCAGTTCACCACATATATTCGATCTTTTTCTTACTGTTGAAGCAAGAATCTGTTGGAATGAAGGCCTAGTATTGTCTATTGACTAATATTCATCTTACTAGTATATTATCATATACAGTGTAAGAAGATGGCATAAAGATTGAGAACCAGTCATCAGACTAATGAAAGCTGAAATGCAAGGACTGATAATGTAATGGGATAATGAAATATATAAAACGGAAGGAGAAATAACCGTGATATTATTATGTAGATTTACCGACTCCACTTGGAGGATTTCTCTATTCTCGAGGGAAACTTGGTATATTCGTACACCTAATATTATAGCTCTTGATAACAATGAAATTTCAACAATTATTCACTCAACCCTCAAGTGTATATCGCCAAGATCCTAATCACCCCTCTCTGGTGGCCTTCCCTCATTGTTTTTACACAGAACAAGAATCCATAAAATCAAGATATTGGGAACAATTCATTGTCTTAGGAACAAGTTTTTATAATTTAGTTTCATTAGCCTATTGTAACTTCTTGTTTTTTTTTTTTATTTTGGCTGGCAAAACAAGAAGTATAAAGAAGTTACCACTGCTATAACGTATATCTTAAATCAAGTGGGCAATTCTTCGAATAAACTTAGAGGCGCTGAAGAAAGAACCGCTCAATTAGTTCGATCATACAAAATACAGATATTGCGCTGTGTATTATCATTACGGAAAGTGTGATATAAACAATGCTGTGTTGTATTCGGTCTTTTTTTTCCGCCTGGAGATTGTCGTTTTTGTTTTTTTTTCTCGTGTAGCTGCAGTTATCATCGTTTTGCATGTCTGTTCTGTCGGTGAAGCCGATCTCATGGCACTTCGCTTTGATACCGTAAAGAATCTTCTTCATTAATACGGCACTGCAAGGCGATATCTATCTCTGGGGTTAGGACTGATAAATAGGTACTTATCAGTTATCACTAGAGACGAACTGTTTACGTTTTGAAGCTCGACAGCAGGGGTTCTTAACGGGCGTCGGCCTAGACCTCACCTTGCGAGAAATTTTTAGTTCATATCCAGGGGATGGTGAATGGTTGGATCTGACGAAGCCACGGTAAGGGCAAGGCTTTGCGCATGCACTGGCCACTATGCATACCATATATAAATAGATAATCAAGCGTATAGAAAACGACATGCTAAGTTATTTTACTCAGTGTTAGGTCTCTTAGTATTTGCGTCTGAAAAGATCTTAGCTCTGTCTTTGACTCTATCACTTATTTTTAAGAGGTTCTCTATTCGTCAGTGATAGAAATAGCATTTTGACCCGCACGACATTGGTTAATAAGAGTACTTTTCCACGTGTTTCGATTGCCTTTATTTTTAGCATACTTGAAAATAATATTATCGTGAGATTTAGGTAAAATATACCACATATCAAGAGAAAGAGAAGTAAGAATGGTTGACGCTAGGGGTAGTACGCCATGTTTAATTGGTGATTCTATAAGAAACGTTAATGATGGAAATAGTCTGGATTTCCAGTATACTAATCAGTTTAATGAGGAAAGTGAGGCTTCGAGGTTACTAACGCCACAAACGAGTTCCAATCACGCCCTAAGCAAGATGCAGAAGGATGATGATATTCGAGATAGATCTTATACATCTGTAGCGGAATTGAATCGTGAGGGTGCTTTGCTGACCGACGAAGTTGATTTGGAGAATGTTGATGCTTCGAAAGTTCGCAGCAATAGAGACGACCTAGAGGCAGAGGAGAAAAGGAAAAAACTACTCTTGTTGAAAAAAAAGCAAAGAAATAAATCCATCAACTCGGAAAGTTTTTCCTCTCCTTCTCTGCGTGCTTCCAAATCTAATTCACTGATTACATCAACTGATCCTGTCGAAGATCACATCAGTAAGTACTCTTCATCAGGCACCCCTGAAAATATTACAGGTGAGGCAGACGACGAAGACGAAGACATAATCAGAAACTCTTACGGGCAAATGATCAAAAACAATTCCAACAGGCCACATTTGGCGAAGGGTGAATCGTACCAGTCCGCAGAACAGGAAATAGATCATACGGCGCCTGAAAAATCAGAGAAAAGACAAGAAAGAAGCGGTAGATCCTTTGATAGACAAAAATCTTCGGCTGAGTTTCTAAGATCCTTATCGAGGTCAATAAGTCGTGGACCCACAAAGAACAAAACGGTTTCGCCCTCTAAGGGAGAAGACTCTAGAATGTATAGTACCAGCAACTACTCTATATCATTAGTTGATTTGGAGAACGGACCCAAAATTATCCCGGAAACTTTAGAAGAAGAGCAGGAGGACGCCGAAAAGGAGGGTGTTTTGATGGAAGACGAGGGTAATGAAGAATACACCAAAGATTTGGAAGAAGCAGCTAACAAAGCTCAACCACAGTAGAATGGAATATTGAAACTGGAGTGACTTCTGATGAAGTTTCCAATTATTTATATGTATACATTATTTATTTGTCTATCATTAAAATTTCTGTCAAGTAATGGCTTTTTATGTTTATTTCATGGATTACGAAATTTGCTGGCTTTTTAGAGTGACCGATGAGTTGCATGTACATATGTGCGAAATAAAACAATACGGTAGTAAAACATGAATACTTCGAGAAGTAAATTCAAGATTGCAGGCGTAGCACAAGAATGTCCTTCCGCCTGCTAGTGTGTTGAGCAAAGCACGCCATCACTAATGGAACCCTTACAAAATCTCGCATGGAGCAGCAAACCTTAAATCCATTTTCTATCATTCGTTCCTGAGGACCCGGATATCGTTTTAGAGACAAAAATAGATACTACAAGAGGAATAGGGATATCTGCACATGGGGCCTCGAGCATGGCTCATTTTCGATTTTCCGGCACGATGCTGACTTAGTACTATCATGCCAGGCAGGACAGGCCTTATGGGGTTCTTGCAGCTTACCAATTCTGACACTGGACTGCCCCTGGATTAGCGACCCCGCGACCCCGCGACCAGACTCCCTGAAAATGGTAATTGGTGATGATATATGTGACTGAGTTCAGCCTGGGCATACAATGTTTAACCCTTTTGGACATGGAATTAGGCCAGCAAAGGGAGCAGCTTTCCCCGAAAGCGTAGTTTTTCTCCAGGAACGCAATTCACCCCTTTCTTTCTTATGCAAGCTCCTCGTACATATATAAAAATATATGAGTATATATAGTGCTTCTACAGCATAATCAATTTAAGGTTCCTTGCCTTTCCTTAAATATGTTAGCTATCTCTAAAGCATCACTGAGAAGTGGTAGTTTTTTTGATAACTGTGATTGAAGTTTTGACTACCTCAGAGAAAAATTTTGAATGTCCCGTGACCTACAAAACCATTTGTTATTCGAGACTGCGACTGAGGTTGCTAATAGGGTTGGTGGTATTTACTCCGTGCTAAAATCGAAGGCTCCCATTACGGTTGCCCAGTATAAAGACCATTACCACTTGATAGGGCCCTTAAATAAAGCCACTTATCAAAATGAAGTTGATATACTAGATTGGAAGAAGCCTGAAGCCTTTTCCGATGAAATGAGGCCAGTGCAGCATGCCCTGCAAACAATGGAATCTAGAGGAGTTCATTTTGTTTATGGGAGGTGGCTGATTGAAGGTGCTCCAAAAGTAATACTTTTTGACTTGGATTCTGTGAGAGGTTATTCGAATGAATGGAAGGGTGATTTATGGTCATTAGTAGGAATTCCCTCTCCTGAGAATGATTTCGAGACGAATGATGCTATCCTATTGGGGTATACAGTCGCTTGGTTTCTAGGCGAAGTGGCTCATCTCGATTCACAACACGCAATTGTTGCGCACTTTCACGAATGGTTGGCCGGTGTTGCGTTACCATTATGCCGTAAAAGGCGTATCGATGTAGTTACCATTTTCACCACTCATGCTACTTTATTGGGACGGTATTTATGCGCCTCCGGCAGTTTCGATTTTTACAATTGTTTAGAATCTGTTGATGTTGATCACGAAGCTGGCAGATTTGGCATATACCATCGTTATTGTATAGAGAGAGCGGCGGCTCATTCTGCAGACGTGTTCACTACGGTGTCACAAATAACTGCTTTTGAAGCGGAACATCTTTTGAAAAGAAAACCAGATGGGATTTTGCCTAATGGACTGAACGTCATCAAATTTCAAGCATTTCATGAGTTCCAAAATTTGCATGCTTTGAAAAAAGAAAAAATCAATGACTTTGTAAGAGGCCATTTTCATGGTTGCTTCGATTTCGATCTAGACAACACCTTGTACTTTTTTATTGCTGGTAGATATGAGTATAAAAATAAGGGTGCTGACATGTTTATTGAGGCTCTAGCGCGTTTGAACTACAGATTAAAAGTATCCGGATCCAAAAAAACTGTGGTAGCGTTTATTGTCATGCCCGCCAAAAATAATTCCTTCACTGTTGAAGCATTGAAGGGCCAGGCTGAGGTGAGGGCGTTAGAAAATACTGTACATGAAGTGACTACTTCAATTGGTAAAAGAATATTCGATCATGCTATCAGGTACCCCCACAATGGACTGACGACGGAATTACCAACCGATTTGGGTGAATTACTAAAGAGTTCGGATAAAGTTATGTTAAAGAGACGTATTTTGGCTTTGAGAAGGCCGGAGGGACAGTTACCCCCAATAGTTACACACAATATGGTCGATGACGCTAATGACCTGATTTTAAATAAAATCAGACAAGTTCAATTGTTCAATAGCCCAAGTGATCGTGTTAAAATGATCTTCCATCCAGAATTTTTGAACGCTAATAATCCGATCCTTGGTTTAGATTATGATGAGTTCGTTCGTGGTTGCCATTTGGGTGTTTTCCCTTCATACTACGAGCCTTGGGGTTACACACCTGCAGAATGTACAGTAATGGGTGTTCCCTCCATCACGACAAATGTCTCTGGTTTCGGTGCCTATATGGAAGACTTGATCGAAACCAACCAAGCGAAAGATTACGGTATTTATATTGTGGATCGTCGTTTCAAGGCACCTGATGAATCTGTGGAACAATTAGTTGACTACATGGAAGAATTTGTAAAAAAGACAAGAAGGCAAAGAATTAATCAAAGAAATAGAACTGAAAGACTCTCCGACTTACTGGACTGGAAGAGAATGGGTCTCGAATACGTCAAGGCAAGGCAGTTAGCATTAAGAAGAGGCTATCCTGATCAGTTCAGAGAGCTCGTTGGTGAAGAACTAAATGATTCCAACATGGATGCTTTAGCAGGCGGAAAGAAATTGAAAGTTGCAAGACCGCTTAGTGTACCTGGCTCACCAAGAGATTTGAGATCAAACAGCACAGTCTACATGACCCCTGGTGATTTGGGTACTCTGCAGGAGGTTAATAACGCGGACGATTATTTTTCATTGGGAGTGAATCCTGCAGCTGACGATGACGACGATGGCCCATATGCTGATGACAGTTAAATCCTATGAGGATATAAACAGTATTAAAAAAATCTTACCATAAAGACATACGACATTTCGAGGCGTTTTTGCTTTTCTTTTAACTTTCGTTGGCACAAACTGAAATATATGTGGAATGCCCTCTGAAAATATACTAGGAGTTTTGAGCGATCCAAACATTTTCTTTTCTTTTTTTCTCTTCCTTCTAGCGAAGTCCTCTTGCGTTAGCTGTAAACAAAATAAGTCAATTTCATTAATGAAAAGTGACATTATGGCGGTAGCTCTCTCTATCTTTGTTCAGTTATCAACATATAGTCATACTTAAAGATATAATAGCTCATAGTCATATATAGTTCTTTATACTTGAAAAAGTGATTCCTAAAAATCTCAACTTTTTTCACATTGTATTTACAAGATAATAAAATTATTACCATATTTAAACGAAAGATAAATTTTGAATTAAGGCGGTCGTTACATCATACCTGGCATTCCTGGCATACCACCTGGCATACCACCAGCGCCAGCAGCTGCTGGTGGTTCTGGGGCATCAACAATAGCAACTTCGGTAGTAGCTAATAGTGAGGCAACACCAGAAGCATCAACTAAACCGGATCTAACCACTTTAAATGGATCGATGATACCAGTGGCTAACATGTCGGTGTATTCTGACTTAGAGGCATCGTAACCCTTGGCAAAATCATCACCATATTCATCAATCAATTTGCCGATGATAACTGAACCTTCTTCACCAGCGTTTTCAATGATCTGCTTGGCTGGTCTTGTAATGGCCTTTCTTATGATATCGACACCCAATTTTTGATCGAAATTGTCGACAACAACTTCATCCAAAACTCTAGATGCCTTCACTAAGGCAGTACCACCACCTGGCAAGATACCTTCCTCAACTGCAGCTCTGGTAGCGTTCAAAGCATCATCGTAACGGTCCTTCTTTTCACCAACTTCAACTTCAGATGCACCACCGACCCTGATGACAGCAACACCCCCGGACAATTTGGCCAAACGCTCTTGCAGTTTCTCCTTCTCATATGAATTTGTGGTGGTAATGTCGATGGAGCCTTTGATTTGTTCAATTCTCTCTTGAATAGCTTCCTTTGGACCACTACCGTTCAGGATAACGGTGTCTTCCTTAGTAACGGTAATAGAGTCACAAGAACCCAAGTTTTCTATGGTACATTGTTCTGGTTTCAAATCCAACTCCTCAGTAAAAACAGTACCGCCCGTCAAGACTGCAATATCACCAATTGTATTCTTTCTATTATCACCGAAACCAGGCGCCTTCACAGCACAAACCTTAACTTGACCCCTCAACTTGTTCAAAATACAAGCCGCAAGAGCTTCACCGTCAACATCTTCAGCAATGATCAACAAAGGTCTTCTGCTTTGATTGGAAATTTCCAAAGCTGGCAAGATATCTTGAATGGAAGAAATTTTCTTTTCACTCAACAATAGCAATGGCTTTTCAAATTCCACCTTGCTCGACTTTGGATCAGTGATGAAGTATGGAGAAATAAAACCACGATCAAACCTCATACCTTCAGTAACCTCAAGTTCATCTTCCAATGTTCTACCTTCTCTGATAGTGATGACACCTTCTTTTCCAACCTTTTCCATAGCTGAAGCTAGTAACTTACCAACATGAGAGTCCCCATTGGCAGAAATGGTTGCTACTTGAGCAATTTCCTCAGATGTGGTAATTTCTTTCTTGTTGGCGCTCAAAAATTCAATCACTTTTTCAACTGCAACTTGAGAACCCCTTCTCAAATCCATAGGGTTACAACCAGCGGCGACATTTTTGACGGATTCTGTGAAGATGGCTCTACCTAAGACAGTAGCAGAAGTAGTACCGTCACCAGCAGCCTCATTGGTTTTGGAGGCAACTTCTTGTAGTAACTTGGCACCCATATTTTCAAACTTGTCCTTCAACACAATAGATTTGGCAACTGTAACACCATCCTTAGTAATCTTTGGAGGACCGAAAGGCTGTTCGATTAAAACGTTTCTACCCTTTGGACCCAAAGTAGCAGCAACCGCTTCAGCTAAAGTTTCGACACCCTTAAGAAGGGAGGCTCTTCCTTCTACACCGAATTTCAATTCTTTATGAGAGGAGTAAGCACGACGCAATAAAGGCCTTAAAGTAGCGCGACTACGAACAACGGATGATCTCAACATTTTGAAAACTTTTTTGCTTATGATGTTTTCTCGTGGGAATTTTCTTATATTATTCAAGGAAGTGCATGAAGACGCAACCACGACCTTACATAATGAATGTAAAACTTAGTCTCCTTCAATATATATACATGAATGTCCGTCTGGATTCTGCTCCGGGCAAAACGAAGCAAAATTAAAGTCACCCTCCCCATTTGGTTTTCTGGAAAATTCCACGAGGTCCGTATATGATGACATATACAGATGGGCGGCTATAAAGTAAGTTTCCAGAGGTAATACCAGGCAATAAACAGCTTCAATTGCTCGTAACACCATTGTATACCTACAAAAACAGTGGAATAGGGATGAGACATAACTGGCTGGAATTTCAACTGTACTTCTTTGCACAACTAGTCTTGGCGTTCTACTTGATCATTGCGCGAATGGATGCACTCGCAATAATTCCCAATAGTATAACAGGAGGAACATTTGGATGCATTAGGTATATTATTCATCTTCTTTATCATCAAAATTTTCTCTTCCTTTATGTTACTATGTTGCTTTCTTTTAATCTATGTTTTTTTCCCTTTCAGTTGCCACCGCTTTTCTGCAAGATTCATAGTTAGATTTGCAAATCAAGGTGTTTTCGGGCCTTGTTAAAGCCTTCGCAGGCGAAGAAGAAAGGGAACGTAAGCTGCGTGAGCCGAATCTATTTATACAAAAACAATCAAAAAAGTATAACTACAGCATAAACTGTTGTATATACGTGTTGCAAAATAGGAAAGAAAAGAAGAGTAAAAGGACTCTTGATATTATCTCGAAAAAACCACAAATAGTGTAAGATTTAAACAGTAAGCCAAAAGAGATGACTTTGAAACCTTCAAAGAGACGTAAGGGCAGGTCTCGCCATTCCAGGAAGAAGCAAATAACGTCAGCGATACTGACTGAGGAAGGAATAATGATCAAGGCAAAACCATCAAGTCCTTACACATACGCAAATAGAATGGCAGATAAACGAAGTCGCAGCAGCATTGACAACATCAGTAGAACTAGCTTTCAAAGCAACATCAGTAGAACTAGCTTTCAAAGCAACAGTGATAACAACAGTATATTTGAAACGGCTTCACTAATTAGCTGTGTTACCTGTTTAAGCGATACTGATACAATAGACAGATCGGAAACATCGACAACGGATACAAGTAAAGATGATCTTTCTGCTAATCCAAAACTTCATTATCCTTCGGTGAATGGTCAATTGCCAGCAAACACCGTTATCCCCTATGGACGAATTCTGGATGCCAGATACATTGAAAAGGAACCTCTGCATTATTATGATGCCAATTCATCACCCAGTTCACCTTTAAGCAGCTCAATGAGTAACATTAGTGAAAAGTGTGATCTTGATGAATTAGAGTCTTCCCAAAAAAAAGAAAGGAAGGGCAACTCGCTATCGCGAGGAAGTAACAGTAGTAGTAGCCTCCTGACTTCCAGATCTCCTTTTACGAAACTAGTAGAGGTTATATTTGCTAGGCCAAGACGGCATGACGTTGTACCCAAAAGGGTTTCATTGTATATTGACTATAAACCCCATTCATCTTCTCACTTAAAAGAAGAAGATGACTTGGTTGAGGAGATTTTAAAGAGAAGCTACAAAAACACTAGAAGGAACAAATCCATATTTGTGATCATTAATCCGTTTGGTGGTAAAGGTAAGGCGAAAAAACTGTTTATGACAAAGGCAAAGCCGTTACTATTAGCAAGTCGGTGTTCCATAGAAGTGGTTTATACAAAATACCCTGGTCATGCTATAGAGATCGCGCGGGAAATGGATATTGACAAATATGACACTATTGCTTGCGCTTCGGGAGATGGCATTCCTCATGAGGTGATCAATGGGTTATACCAAAGGCCTGATCATGTCAAAGCATTCAACAATATCGCCATTACAGAAATTCCATGCGGATCAGGTAACGCAATGAGCGTATCCTGCCACTGGACAAACAATCCTTCGTACTCAACTTTATGCTTAATTAAATCGATAGAGACTAGAATTGATTTGATGTGTTGTTCGCAGCCTTCTTATGCAAGAGAGCACCCAAAGTTATCATTTTTAAGTCAAACATATGGTCTCATTGCAGAAACTGACATAAACACTGAATTTATTAGATGGATGGGACCTGCAAGGTTTGAATTGGGTGTAGCCTTCAATATCATACAAAAAAAAAAATATCCTTGTGAGATATATGTAAAGTATGCTGCCAAATCAAAAAACGAGTTAAAAAATCATTACCTGGAACACAAAAATAAAGGGTCGTTAGAATTCCAGCATATTACTATGAACAAAGATAACGAGGATTGTGATAATTACAATTACGAAAATGAATACGAAACCGAAAACGAAGATGAAGATGAAGATGCGGATGCGGATGACGAAGACTCCCACTTGATATCTCGTGATCTGGCAGATTCTAGTGCTGATCAAATTAAAGAGGAAGATTTCAAAATAAAATATCCATTAGATGAAGGTATCCCTAGTGACTGGGAAAGATTGGATCCTAATATTTCGAACAACCTAGGTATCTTCTATACGGGTAAAATGCCATATGTGGCTGCTGACACTAAATTCTTTCCGGCAGCGCTTCCTTCAGATGGTACAATGGATATGGTTATCACCGATGCAAGAACCTCGTTGACGAGGATGGCACCAATCCTGCTGGGACTAGATAAGGGTTCCCATGTTTTACAACCGGAAGTCTTACACTCTAAAATTTTGGCATACAAGATAATACCAAAGCTAGGGAACGGCTTGTTCTCTGTCGATGGCGAGAAATTTCCTCTAGAGCCCCTTCAAGTCGAAATTATGCCACGCTTATGCAAGACGTTACTGAGAAATGGCCGTTATGTGGACACAGATTTCGATTCTATGTGACACTTTACTTAATCTTTTCCTTCGTACTGAACAATTAATCAAAAACTAGAATATGTCATTTCTATTTCTTCTATATTTTTTTTACGTTGTTGTTGTTTTTGTTGTTGTTTGATAACTTTATACACTCCATACTTCTTTATAAAAAGTTTTAATACCATTCTTTAATACAACCATGTTTAGTGAGTACTAGCTCCTACACATCAGATCGTCAAGTACATTATGATTATGATTATTATTAATATTATCAGTACAATTATTATGTGCTGGTAGTTCACTAAAAAATATGACGCACACAAAGAGTTCTCCTTATGCCCTATAGAACTGAAATATTAGGTGCTAACACTGACAAGCGCTTTGTTCCTGCTCCTCTGCTGTAGAAATATCAATGACTCCCGGTTTATTTTGGTTTGCACTATTTGCATTTTCGCTATCCAAAGGAGTTGACTCGCTGTTTTGAAATTCAGGCAGCGATTTGGCAATCTTTTTGAATAAAGCTTTGACATTATAGCCTGCCTTTGTGGACGTTTCCATAAAGATTTTAGCACCCAATAGTTTTGCTTTTTTCTCTCCCTCTTCGGTTGAGATTTGCCTTTCATCTGATAAATCACTTTTGTTACCAACAATGCACAATATAACATTTTCGTCACCTCTTTCATTTTTAACGTCTTCTATCCATTTATCAATATATTCAAATGATTTTCTCTTCGTAATGTCGTAAACGATAATAGCAACTCTCGAATCTCTGATATATGAAGGTATTAATGATCTAAATCTTTCCTGACCTGCTGTATCCCATAACTGTAATCTAATTGTCTTATCATCCAAATACATGGTCTTGGAAAGAAAATCTATACCAATCGTGGCTTGGTAATGATCATCGAACGTATCATACATAAATCTAGTGATCAGCGATGTTTTTCCAACACCCTGTTCTCCCAAAAAAACAATTTTGTACTTTGTCAATGATTTCCCGGATCTGCTCATTGTTAATCTCTTCTTTGTTTATCTTTTACTGTTCAGAATCAACAGCTTCAAACACTTCTTTTCACACAACCTTAAGTGCCCAATTGTGATATTCTTACATCATACATAGTAACAATCTATATATGGGCAATATTTTCCTCCACTAATTGAGCTGTGCTGAAGGCTTTATTACCCGGAAATTATTCGGCCATTTTTCACTAGAAGTTAATACCAGCACTAACGAATAGAAGCACCCTATTCTACTCAAGATGCCCGGTTCATGAATAGGGAGAAGTATTTTTCTTATTTTCCTTAGCCATCTATAAATATTTATCCTTATGCCTGTCACCACAATAGAAAAGGGTCCATTATATATCAGTTGTTTTCGTACCTCTAGAGAGACACGCAAGGGGCTTTATTTAGGAAACCTCCAAATTTGCTAGATGTAACCATTATACATAGTAATTACGATTGTAAAACATCGGAAAGAACGATATATCTTGCAAATAGCTTTTCTTTGGTAATATATGTATTTACTTAAAAAACGAGAACTAGAAAATACTGAGTAAATTTTTATTAGACGTTGTTAAAGGCCTTTTATTTCTTACCAGATTTTTTGATACCACCACCCACTAAAGGTTTACCACTTTTCATATTAGCCATCAAAGCTTTCTTAGCAGCAGCATCGGCCTTTTGCTTCTCTTTGAAGGCAATGTCTTCAGGATCTAAGTCCTGTTGTTGCTTCTTCTTTTGCTTTAGAGGCTTCATCTTACCACCTTGGCGACTAGACATGATTGCTTAGGGTTTTTCAGTTATTCTTCTGGTTTTGCAACTTACTGTGCGTGGAAGAGCAATCAATTACAGGATTTTAAACATGAAATTTTTTATTTTCCTCGTTCATTTTCGTCGCGGGAAACTTCCAGAAGTATAGATTTACTACAATTTTTATCTCAGGACAGAAAGAATAAACCAAAAAAGCCAAGACAAGCCAAGCCAAGCCGAGGCGACTGGAGGAGCTTTTCATCACATTCAATGACAAATCACAACAGGTTTCCCTGTTAGAAAAGGCATGTGCACTCACAATTCATATTTTCATACAGAAGATATACATTGGATTTCTGGAGATATCAGGTAAGGTTCGACAAAAACAATGGCGTTTGCCAACCCTTTATGATGGGTGATCTTGTATCCGCTTAATTGTGTGATCTAAAAAGGCAAAGTAACGTATTATTGGCTGGTTTATATAATTTGAATATGACTACTTTTTCAACGTTAAAAACGATAAATACTTGCTCAAAGGGTTCAGCGGCTAAATAAACTACGATTTCGCAGCAGGATCAGATGGATTCAATCACATCATTCGCAAAACATTCACATCATTCGTGAAGCATTAAAGGTAATAAGAAAAATAGAACAAAGATTTTTTAATCAGTGAGGACCACAAAGGGACAGCAAATACGGTGATAAGAATGGAAGGTTTGAAGAAAAAGATTTTTGGTGTTTGCCTGAAAAATGACTTAGCACAGACTAGGAATGAAACGAAAGGAATCCACTATGGGTTAATGACTTTGGAAACTTCTAAACAACTGCAGGAATTTCTCCATTTGCTAGTAATAAAGAGAGAAGTAATTCAAAATTTTGAGTTGTTATTTCACATCATAAATGTTGCCGTTAAAATCACCGATTCAAATCTTCCAAGTGATGATATCTGGCATTTCATTTTAAAATTAAGATTTTCTTCTGAGATTAATATAGACGAAGACTCCAAAGTTTTAAATTATTTACTTGAGACTGGCATCGCAATGGAAAATCCAGTCAGTTGGAAATGCTTGGCCGTTATTAGCAGCATCCTCAGCAGTGTCCCTCAATCCAAAAAGATTATAACTAACCTGATCGAGACAGAACATGCCAAAAAGATTGGTCAGTTGTTTGATAATATTCAAGATTTGCAACAAGGAAATTTTCTGGTGGAAATTCTCTCTAACTGTTTTAAAAAAAGTGCTTCAAATTCCAAGAAAGTGGAAAAAATACCTCAGTTATGGCAAAGCAGGTCTAAGAACAAGTTTTTCTTTGAAAATGAATTTTACCCTTTTAGCAGCAAAAATGGGAGCTTACAAACCTGCCAATTCCTGTGCAATAATTTCATGTCAACTTTATCCTTTACGGGTATTCTAAGGCAGGTTTCTTATAGCGGATCTGAAACATTAAAAAATCTCCGTATATTTAAGAAAAAAGACGATGAAAATTCTTACTTCATTCAGTGCATTTACAACAAAATCTATCTTTGGTTAGACGAAAAAGCCCCTTTGGAATTTGAAAGAAAGAAAATCAGGATTACCAAAAACTTAAAAAATAAAATTCAAATTAAATTGAGGCAACCTTTCCATGAATGTGTGAGAACTACCGCTGATAAAACAGCACTCTTATTTAACAAAACGAAGGGGTTTCAGCTGGAATTTGAAGACGAGAAATTAGGTGAAACTTTTTTTCACAATGTCAACAATATACCTAAGATTAGTGAAGTACAAAACTTTTTAGTTTTAGACTATATTGAAGAAGAACCAGAGAATGAAGGTGAAGAAGAAGAGCAAATCGGAAGGGCAGATGAGCAGAAAGAGGATGAAGAGGAAGAATCTCTCGATGAATTATCCACTCCCATGGTATATCCAATAAAATCATCTATTCCCCATAATCATAACGAAAAGGTTCAGTTAGTCACTCCCGACCGTTCTGTTTCCATAAGATCTGATGAATGGGATTTAAAGTCAAATACTGAAGACGAAGAAGGTAATGTTCTTGCAGACCTGAAAATAAGCAGCACTAAGGAAACAAAAAGGCAAACAGACTACGTCCATATTGATTCAGAAGACCAGTCACCAGTAGTATCCGCTCAGATGAGAAAAATGAGAAGAGAATCTACGAAAACACTAGAAATATTGAGACAAGAGTTTAAAGATAAGGATGTACAAAACAAAGAAGACCAGTCCGAACAAATACAAAACCCGTTTGTAAATACATCCTCGTTAGTTGTAGGTAAATCCTGTCTTGTTAATCCTAAGGAAAAGCCTAATATTGATCAAACGGTAGTCGGAATAACCGAATTAAAGTCAAATTCTTCCATTAAGAAAAGGGATATCAACATTCTCGACACTATATTTGGGCAACCTCCGTCCAAGAAGCAAAAACAATTCCACAAAAAGGAGAAAAAGAAGCAGCAGAAAAAGTTGACAAACTTTAAGCCCATTATCGATGTCCCTTCCCAAGATAAACGAAACCTTAGGTCAAACGCTCCGACAAAACCCAAATCCATAAAAGTAAGTAAGCTGCGTACCGATAAGAAAGTTACAGGGGAAAAATCAAGCCCAGAAACAGCGGCAGAGAAAGTTGATGATCAAACTGTGCGTAGCAACGATGAACAAGCAATGAGCAGAGCAACTAAAGAAAAGTGCTTTCCAGATGTCAATGAAGGCAAAGAAATTACTAAGGATGACGCTAAAGTATCTCTCGAGTCCAAAAAAAACAACGAAACTTTTGTTGATTCAAGTGTAGTAGAAAAACATACCCCCCCAGACAAAGACTGTAACAATTGTAACATTACAGATATTTTGGAATCTACCACTGTTATCGACTTGCAGTCACCCCATGGATTATCTGCTCCTGGTCAGAATACTTTCACAAACAAACTTCAAGAACAAATTTATAGTTCAATAAATCATTTTTCTAACGAATTGGTAAGAAAAATTTCGATAATAAACCAAGAGTTAAATAAGAAAATCTTAAAAGAGTTGTCCGAAAAATACCAAAAACTATTCTCCGAATTACAAGATAATTTCCAGAATGATACCAATGAGATGCTTAAATTCATGGGCGAGATCAAAGACATGATGAATCTCCCGGAAGATCAGCTCGTTCATGCTATTAGGACAAGAAAATTTGATAACAACAAGAGATAAATAGTATACATATACGCAATTCTTTTTAGATTTAAGATGGCTAATAAAAGTAATATAGGCAAGCTTATTCATGTTCGAATCTTTTTTTTCTCGCAGAGCTAGTACTCTGGCAATCGACACTTATTTCGTACAAAATGATCACGCAACTTTTGACAATTTTTTTTTTTTCATCTGTTTTCCAGGAAACTTGGATCTTTTTTGCTCCATAGCACTTTTGGTCTTCCTCAATTAAATATTTCTAGATCCCGGTAGTTCTTCTTCTTTGATCATTAATAAAAAATAAGCAAAGCATAAAAGAGCAGCAAAAATGGATTCTAAGACCCCAGTCACCTTAGCTAAAGTCATCAAAGTTTTAGGCCGTACCGGTTCTCGTGGTGGTGTTACCCAAGTTCGTGTTGAGTTCTTGGAAGACACTTCCCGTACCATTGTCAGAAATGTCAAGGGTCCAGTTAGAGAAAACGACATTTTGGTCTTGATGGAATCTGAACGTGAAGCTCGTCGTTTGCGTTAAAGGTATATTAAAAAATTTACTATTGGTGCTCTTCGAGCATTGTTTTTTTTCTATATTTACAAACAACAGCTTATTTTTTAATATTTCTCAAAAAATGAAGTTCGAATGATTATTTTAATTGAGTTTAGTGATGAAATCGATTGCAAATAATATAAACGTTGGTAAGCTCATCTAAACAATCGAAAGGAGGGATAGAAGACAGTAGGTGTTTGTGCTTTGGTCGGTTTTTCCATTCGGTGAATTCATACATCTCCTTTATTAATTTTAATGGATTCTTTACAAGGGATTTTCGGTTGCCAAAAACAGAGAACAAATGCGTAGAAATACTCAATGATGTCAATTTTTCAAAAAATGAATTAAATGATTGAAGTCACTTAATTTTTGTGGTTTTTTGGAGGTGGGTTGAGTGTACAACTCACTATAATTGATGAGATATTCGACGAACTTGTTACTTTTTTGGATTCCAGAATGTTTACTGAATTTTAAGAATTAATTAATTTGAGGCTAACCTGTATGGCATGGAATAACGAATCGACAAGAAGTCTCTTACTGTAACTTTCTTTTTTTTTGGTGCATCTATCGTTAAATACAATTTAAATATTACATTCATGTACTTACTCAATATAATAATCTGATTACTTCATACAATAGAAGAGAAAGAAACAGTCTCTAAAACTGCTGTCATAACGCGTGGTGTTGTGGTTTTGCTTAATTTTTTTAGACCCATGCACCAGATATTGATCCAATTTTTTTTTGTGGCTCTTTTGCCAATCGCTCTTATTAAGTAAGTTTACATCCGCGGTTATGTTTTGCGTCTAAATTTCATTTACAGTGATGGCGAGCTTGCGCGGCTATTTTTTATGCAGTTTATCATTTAGACACTCAGAAGCTGCAGTGATGTAAGATACTGCTTGAAACTACCGTTAGATTAATAATAAACAATTAGAACTGTCCTAATACATATAAACTTATATGCTCCCTATCAATGGCATAACGTTACCATTCAATAAATTAACATTATCAATGCGTCAACAAAGGAATAGAACTATTTGAAAGGTCCAACCTTAATTTTTGACGTTTAATTGACTTGCCTTAGTTTTTTATTCTCACCTTTCCAAATTTTCTTTTTTTCTGTGGGTATTCTTCGACCAAAGAAGAACTTGATTTTGTTTTTTCTGGTGTAGCCTCAGATTCAGAAAAATTCTCCAGGCGAAGTTGCGAACTGGTACTACTTTCTCTAGATTTTGGCTTGAAATCTGTCTTTGGTTTAATTTTACCGCGGCTATTTGGTCGAGCCTCATTTGTAGGGTCTGCTTGCAATTCAAAATCATCATTATAAAAATGATTCACCGCAGGAAATCTGACGCGCTCTTTTTTGTTAAGTTCTCCAGATTCTTCAAACCGCGACACATCTTGAAATTTGTTTCTTAAAGATAATAATGTTTTTAATGAGTCCGCCAGAAATTCTTGATGCTGGAATTTTCCTTTATGTAGTAATTTTTTGATTATGTCATCGTCTGTGCATTGCTGCAGAGATTCATAATTCTTAGAATTTTCAGGAGCCCATTGACTGATAACTTTACTCCCACCGTCTAAATCACGAAGAGAAATTAAAAGAAAATCTAAGCATTTTTGCTTTTCATTCAAAATATCCCGTTGTACATAGTGGTATTGGGTGGAAAGGTTTACCAATTTTAATAAAAGCATGCATAAACTTTGCAAAATCATATAGAACATATCCTTAGTAACATGTGAAGGTACGCTATTTATGGAAACTGTAATATCCGCAGATACATCGAAACTAAAAACCAAATTTGAATCTACCAATCCAATTTGGTTAATTTCTTGAGGAGCTTGTAGAATGTCCATTAGTTTTAGTTTAATTAGATTTAATGATATACTATCCGTAAAACCTTGGCTCTGGCATTGCTGTGATAATTGAGTTTGTGAAAGTTTGAAAACGTAGGGAACTAAGCGCTCCAAGGAAACTAAAACAATCATTACAATTGTGGTTGGAGATGACATCGGTAGAAATAATAGGAGACAATTTCCCTCACCATTAATTTTTTTAACACACCATTCTGCATCACTTAGCTGCTGCCCTTTCAACTCAGAATCCATCACACATGTGTAAGATTAACCTCCTATCTGGCCGTTGTTATGGTTATTCTCCATAGGGTTTCCACTTATATGACACTATTTTGTGTTTGCCCGCTGCCAACACTATCATCCCTTTTTGGGACGAAAAAATCCATGTAAAAAAATACATCAATCATAAATACATTTATAAATCGAAATGATATTGTTTATAAAATTTCTTTTTGTCAATGGACCAAAGGTCTTTGGAAATCTCTTTGAACGTTTTCCAAACATCATTAATAAAATCTTCAATCATGAGATCACTGAAGTGCTCCATATTAATGCCCTTTTTCAGCCAAATTTTTTCAGTCTCTATTCTTGCTTGGGACGCTTTATCGAATAAAACCCTACTTACGCGTTCAAACGCCAAAGTTGAAGTTAACTGATAAAAATTGGAAACTGCTTTTAACAATCGCTTATTTCTTTCATTAACAGCAAATATGCTATCAATAATTTCGTAAAATCTTATTATTGTTCCTGAAAATGACAGAAATTTATCAGTCCTAACATCGAATCCTGTCAAAAGTTCATCAAAGTTTTCTTCTTCATATTTAATGAATTGTATTTTTTTCCCAGTGTCAAGGTCAATAAGGAAAAGGAATGCCTTCTCCCTGAAGATTAACCTATTAAATGCTAAACTGTACACTTGCGATACTATTCGTATTAAAAGTGGATTGATTAGAATAATAGACAGTTTTAGCCCTTCAGTTAACACGTTCTCCTGGTCGTTGATAGGCTCTTTAAAATGAAATACCATTGTATTAACACAGACTGATATGGATATCAACAAGAACTGAACCATTCTGTTCTTATCTATGATTCTGCTTTGTTGAGCGATGATCATCTCAATATTGTATATACTAGCAACTATACTTAGAGATCTTGATAAAATCAATATATCAAAGGGATCAATATCAGAGTAGTAAACTGAATTTGTATAATGTTCGATAGGTGAAAAGTTAGATTGTATAAATTCAATCAATCTCAATGAAAAAGTGGTCAATTTTTCGTTCATCTCTCTCTTGTGAATTTCACGAGTAGTGAATCGGGAAACATCTAAAAAATCGTGCATTAGCTTAACTCTCCTAAAGTCAATACTCGGTGATTGGAAATTCTGCGCAGTAAATATACTTAAGTCCAAAAGATCATCTGAAATAGACGGAGGATTACCTATATCATATGAGGTGGATACATCAAGGAATAAAGCCCAAAACCAAATACACCTCAAGTTTTGTTTGGTTTCCTCACTTTCGTTCAAATACCATTTATCAATATCATTTAAACCCAAACTTATGCACCCCTGGCATAGCTCGTTGATTAAGTCAACGCCTTGAGTCGCATCCCATACACCGTCCGTGCAATTTATCATTACACTAATATAGGACAATAAGAAAAATTGTAGTTTTTCCACGAAATTTGAGCTCGATGATGACAAGGACGCTGCACTTAAAGTGTGAAGGAAATGACTCACGGAAGAAGGGATATCTTGGTTATAATAGCCCAAGCAAAGAATTTGAAGTACAATGCCAAGATTATACTTATCTTTTGCATTACCTTGCAAATCGAGGAGGATGACTAGGTTCTTGTCCGTGGTATCTCTAATAAAAAGTCTGTCCAAGAGGGACAGAATATCGTCTTGGTTGAAGATATGCAATATGCCGAACAGCGGTCCAGCAAAAAAAGATTTAATACAGCTTTCCATTTGAGGAAAACTAGGCAAATCTGCTACAACATCATTTTCATTTAATTGCGATTTAGTGCATTCAGGAAGTGGTTTCAAGACTTTCCATAAATTTTGAAACTCAGTTTGAAACTTATTTTGTTCAAACAAAGATAAAGTTTTCCAGGAAGTGGGGCCAAACACATACCTCGAGCCATTATCACCTAAAACCGAAGTTCTCAGTGACCGTAATGGATTTTCTGAACTCCTGCAATACACCGGTTTCGCATTATTGTTATCGTTTTCCTTCAGTAGAGTCTGCAAATTCTCAATCTTCTGAACCAACGCTACATTGGGCACTTGCTCGAACAGTTCCGTATTAGACAAGGGATAGTTGAACTCTTCTGTGTAAACGCATTGCGGTAGTTTTCTAATTACACATTGCTGACACATAGGCCTGGCCTGACTGCATTTCAGTTTTCTTTTTCTACAAAATGCACATGACTTGATGACCTTCCTCCTCTTGCCCTTCTTACCACTTGAAACGGGCTCTCCGGTAGTAGATTTCATAGGAAAATGGGATCCATCCATCCCAACAAACTAAGTGCCGTTTGCCTCTTTCTTATTCGTCCCGTACCAACCACGTGTTTTCCACCTGTCATGGGCTTTTCAAGAGTTTGTCAACGCGGAAAGGCGCCGCATTGCACCTTGTCGTGATGTATTCTAAGTACAAGTAGTAAAGAAGTAATGACCCTGTTGTTATTGCTCCACTGCTGACCGCTGTTAATGCCTCTTCATGATTTCTGAGTCATTGTTGTACCCTCTGGCGAATAAGCCACTGTTGGTTTTGTGTGCATGTTGGAAAGGCGTTGCAACGGACTGTAACTCCACACACGAAAGAACCCTTAATTTTCAGCCGCTCGTTATTTTATTCAGTTGATCATTTCTTGTATAAATAGATTTAAGCAAATTTAAAGTTGATGATTCTATCTTCACAGCTAGAGCTCTACGTGAAATTTGTGCAATATATAGGCTGTGATTTCGAAAGTTATATATTCTCCGGGTAGAAGTGAAAAGGATGGTTGCCGCTTTAACGTATTTGCCTACTGAGCTTATCCAAAGGATATTTGAGTTCACTGTGGTGGAAACAGACTCTCAATATTGGTTGTACAATTTAGTGGCTCTAATTGATTTTTCTGTCTCTTCGAGAGGTGGTGGCTCTATAACGGAAGACTTCTTGACAAATTACGTTAGGAAGAATTTGATGGTTTTAGATCTGACCTGTGAGGCCACGCAAGACTCGATTTTACGAGCGGAGTACGGGTTTCTGAAGAGATTGTTGCCATACATTGACATGGACGCACAATATATCAGAGTTGTTGATTTGGAAACCAATGCTGACAAGGCCCAGAATTTAAAAGCAGAAAAACTTATTGTTATATTTGACGAATTCTCAGATTTGAAACTCATAGAAACCTTCTTCCCCTTGGCGAATTCCAATTCAAACATAATCGAGTTCGTATTCTGTGTTCGCAATATAAAGAGTTCGTTTTATTCACCTTTGGAAAAATTACATATTGCGAACATAGTCGCAGATATTGATATTAACACATTGTATCTGGACTTCGTGGATTCAAATATCTATTCGGATCAAAATTTCTTTGGGATTTTTGATCCCGATATTTTTCAGCTGATTAATAAAAACTATAGAAACTTCTTTTCTAAGACTAACGAAAAGGGGAAGAAAAGACCCCCCATTTGCAAGAAAATCTGTTTTCCCTTTGTTGAAACATTGAATTTGGATTATATGGCCCTTGATTCATTCTTTAATTCGATACTGCATAAACTAACAACAAAGATAAAAACATTTGAAAGGAACAATGAGTTTGACGTGGATAAAAATTTAAATTTAAACTCGACAACGACAGTAGCAGCTTTAATTATCAAGTCGATCTTGCAACAATTCTTCAACAATTTTCATATCAGCTTCCCTAATTTGGTTACCTTGAATTTTATTAAGATGTCTACCTACCCAAACAATAATGAGATTACCCAATGTTGTAACTTCATAGATTTATCTTCATATGTTCTAAACAAATGTTTAAGTGAGAATATCTCGATAAATTTCCTCTTTCAGTTGCACTCTTTGAAAAATTGGTCAATGCCCAAGATTAAAGAATTCACTGGGCACAAATTCAAGTATGACGAAACAACATTTTCAGGTTCACCAGAAAGGTACATCAAATCATTGAGGGGAAACATTAAAATTTTGCAAGAAATGGCAATTAACGAAACCAACGATGGTACTTGCTATTTCAGAGTCAAGTTGATACCTGAGGGGGTAGAAAAAACTCAAATAATCAACTGGATCCCCTTTACTTCTTCATTTAGCGATGATACCTTCAAACAAAGACACCATTTAAAGAGGCCAATGATTTGCTTGAAGAACAACTCTTTAAGATCGCTCACTGTCAAAATCATACGTATTGAAAAATGTTCATCCATCCGAATCCAGGGATTTTACCTACCAAATCTGCAGGAACTGTTCATCAACAATACCCTTTGCGACACCACCCAACACCAAAAACAAGCGTCAAATGATATGAGTTGTATAGAGTTCACTTCATGGAATGAACTACCACAATGCAAGAAATTGGGATTTGCTCAATTAGAGGACGACTCTAACTACGTTCTTAATATCAGTAACCTACAAGACCATTTACCAAATCTGGACCTGCGGGAGAGTTTCCCAACTTTCTTCGATATAAGACAGAAGTTTGTCGTGGTTTGAGGTCTAATTTTCAACCAAACGTGTTGTACTAGCATATATAATTAAATAAATTTCTCTAGTTATCACTTGATTTATCTAATAAGAGACGTCATAAACGAATTTTTTTTTAGCAATAAATCCTCAACGCTTTTTGTTTTCATTTTTCGGTCTTTTTCTACCATAGAAGATAAACAAGTAGAGCCCATGTAATATAATATATCTACAACCTATTATTACCCAAAACCAACAAAAACCCTGACAGTGACACCCCGTTACACACTCACAATTAAGTAGGGATGATAAAGTCAACACTAATCTACAGAGAAGATGGGCTGCCTCTTTGTACGTCTGTGGACAACGAAAATGATCCCTCATTATTTGAACAAAAGCAAAAGGTGAAAATCGTCGTTTCCAGATTGACACCACAGTCTGCCACGGAGGCTACTTTGGAAAGTGGCTCCTTTGAGATCCATTATTTGAAGAAATCCATGGTGTACTACTTCGTCATTTGCGAATCTGGATACCCAAGAAACTTAGCATTCTCATACCTTAACGATATAGCGCAAGAATTTGAACACTCATTTGCTAATGAGTACCCCAAGCCTACCGTAAGACCATACCAGTTTGTAAACTTTGATAACTTTCTACAGATGACAAAAAAGTCATACAGTGATAAGAAAGTTCAGGACAATTTGGACCAACTAAACCAAGAGCTTGTAGGTGTCAAGCAAATCATGTCCAAGAACATCGAAGACCTACTTTACAGGGGAGATTCTCTCGATAAAATGAGTGACATGAGTTCTTCTTTGAAAGAAACATCCAAAAGGTACAGAAAGTCCGCGCAAAAGATCAACTTCGATCTCTTGATCAGTCAATATGCTCCTATTGTCATTGTCGCTTTCTTTTTCGTCTTTCTCTTCTGGTGGATCTTCCTCAAATAGACGTCACCCCATCATCCCACATCACAAATCCCGATCAATTTGGTCCAAGTGTATAACATAGTCTAGTTCAGTATTAGTATAGTATGGCAATTTATTTGACATAATTACGTATTTTTCAGGCAAGCTGGCAGGTGACCCGCCGCACCTGCACTTTTTAGGGAGTCTTTTCAAGGATATCATCACTATATATCGAAGGAAAAGAGGCTTTCCAACTCTTTTGGATGATCGAATTGCCATCACTACTCTATTAACTGTCTGTGTATTAACTAAATAATCACATAGTATTAAGTTATAATTCCTGGAAAAAAAAAGAAAGCGAAACGACAAAATTAGCATATACCATGTCTCAACTGCCAACAGATTTTGCTTCATTGATCAAGAGATTCCAATTTGTTAGTGTCCTCGATTCCAACCCTCAAACCAAAGTTATGTCCTTATTGGGAACCATTGACAACAAGGATGCTATTATCACGGCTGAAAAGACGCACTTTCTATTTGACGAAACCGTGAGAAGACCCTCTCAAGATGGCCGCTCCACTCCAGTTTTATATAATTGTGAAAACGAATATTCTTGCATCAACGGAATTCAGGAATTAAAGGAGATTACTTCCAATGATATTTACTACTGGGGTTTGTCAGTGATAAAGCAGGATATGGAGTCGAACCCTACCGCCAAGTTGAATTTAATTTGGCCTGCTACTCCAATTCATATCAAGAAATATGAACAACAAAACTTTCATTTAGTCAGAGAGACTCCTGAGATGTACAAGAGAATTGTTCAGCCTTACATCGAAGAAATGTGTAATAACGGTAGACTTAAATGGGTAAACAACATTCTTTATGAAGGCGCTGAGTCAGAAAGGGTCGTTTATAAAGATTTTTCTGAGGAGAATAAGGACGACGGCTTCCTAATTTTACCTGATATGAAATGGGATGGCATGAACTTAGACTCTTTATATCTAGTTGCGATCGTCTACAGGACCGATATCAAGACAATAAGGGATTTAAGATATTCTGACAGACAGTGGTTAATCAACTTGAACAACAAGATTAGATCCATTGTTCCTGGTTGTTACAACTATGCTGTCCATCCGGATGAGTTGAGAATTTTGGTTCACTACCAACCTTCTTATTATCATTTCCACATTCACATCGTTAACATAAAGCATCCCGGTTTAGGTAATAGTATTGCCGCGGGCAAGGCCATCTTGTTGGAAGACATCATTGAAATGTTAAATTATCTAGGACCAGAAGGCTACATGAACAAGACAATCACCTACGCTATTGGTGAAAATCATGATTTGTGGAAAAGGGGTCTGGAAGAAGAACTCACTAAACAATTGGAAAGAGATGGTATCCCAAAAATACCCAAGATTGTGAACGGTTTTAAATAAAGGTTGTTAAAATTCTCACATCATCCACCTTTTTCCTACTCTCATTTTCTTTTTTTGAAAGTTGTTTGTTTTATATACCTTAGTTTCACAACAACATAAGGCATGCCTATTTGAGATTTTGTGATTAAAAAATAATAGAATACGTACTATATAACCGTCGGTTTAAAGTAAATAAATTAAAGACTAAGAATGAAACAATTAAAAACACTGTTCAATAACGTTGCTCTATCCTCCTGAGTCTTCCGGATCCTGTCTCCATTTTTTTGTGTGGTGACGAGTTGAGATAAAAAGATTTCCACTGCTGAGAATAATATCTATAATCGATAATGAAAGTTAGAACGATCACGTTGACTCTGAAATATAGTCAATAGAAAAAATTAGGTATCAATTCAATTGTAATATTTACTGGATTGAATTTAATTTAAGAATTACAGAATAAGAGGACGGACAATAAGAGGTACGCTACACATCTACCATCACTTTCAGGGAGGGCATAAAATGGAGGAGAGTAAGACAAAAAGAAAAGAGGATCGCATAGATTTGAAGAATACACCGCCTCAGAAGAAGTCAAAAAGAGATTCAACAAATGACGAAACTGCACGCACATCACTACGTTCAATCATGCCCAGGGGTTATAAAATGATGGAAAACATGGGTTACAAAGAAGGAGAAACATTAGGTAGTAATGAAAGTGCCCTAAAAGAGCCTATTAAGGTAGAAATCAATACAAAAAGGAGGGGAATTCGTGCAGAAAAGCCCGACCCATCAACAATGAATGACATGCAGATGAGTGAACAACGATTTATAAAAAGAGAAAGTGAAATGAAAAATAATAAGCGGTTAAAAAAAATTTGGTATAGGATCCAAAAAGTTGCTTTTGAAATGATGGGTGATTCCGATTTATACAATCCAGGCGAAGATCCGAGAGACTTTAACGTACTTTGGAGATCTTACGTTATGCAACTAAATGAGGAAGTAGCAAAAAATGACCTAAATAATCACAGTAACAATGATAATGAAGATAAGAATAATATGATACCAATGGTAAATGAAAGTTTGGAGGCTTCGCCTGCAATAAAAGGTGAAAAGTTTGGACGTCCTTCTACATTAATAGATTGTGATACTTCAATTATCGGTAGTCGCATTACAAAAGACACAGAACTTGCTGAATTAGAAGAATTGAGCATTGAAAAAAGAATAACAAAATTGAATATATTCCTGAGGTCCGAGAAGTACTACTGTTTTTTTTGCGGAATCAAGTATAAGGATGAAGGTGATCTCTACGAGCATTGCCCAGGAGTGAATGAAGACGACCACAAATGAATTTTATCGAGATAGGTAAAGTCATATTTCAAGAAGAAAGAAATGAACAGCTTTTATTTATATAATAACATATAATATAAAACGGAAGAAACGGGTAAACGTCAGTTCGATTATTCTTTTGCGGATACAACCTTGAAACCTTGCTCCAATAATGCAGTGACGTCTTCATTTTTGTATGGTAGATTGTTTAGTACGAATGCAATATCATCCCATTGCTTTTGGGTCTCGCACTTTCTCAGTCTTCCAACTAATTTCTCGTTTAATTGCTTTTGGTGCCGTTCCTTATCGATAAAAGTTAACAGAAATTTGATGATTTTCTTGAAACTCTCCTTACCCAATAAATCATCTGACGATAAATTACTAAAGATATCGATGAATCCATTATAAATGGCGTTGTCCTTGGATGCTAACTCGGTGAAAAATAATCTGCACATATCACTTATTCCCTGGTCTGGATTGTCTAGGCATTTGGCCATTTCTCCTAATTGTCCTTTAACCTTAACCTGTCCAGCTAAAATCAAGAAGGTAACTGTCATTAAACATGTTCTTTGTACCATTAAGTTTTCATCATGCAAACGGCGATACAAATAATCTGTGTTTTCGTCTACTAAGTTGTTGAAGCATACTGCCATGTCACCTAGTCCTAAGACAGCATTTGAGCGAATAGTAGGATCAGGAGATTTTTCCATTACTGTGATTAATAGCGGCAGGCTCTTTTCACAATATTTTGATGATAAACACATTAGTTTTTCTAGACATAAGGTTGCCGTTCTTTGAAGCATTGGATCGCTAAACCTGCTTGAATTAGAAACAATCTCTTCTACAATTGGGCAAAACTTCCCTAATATAGATTTTTCTCCAAATAGTAATTCATTCTCTTTTACAAATTGAATAGCATCCGTGAAATCGTCCTCATTAGTACCTCCTATCATTTCTAGCTCTTTATCACCACCGTTATCTTGTGTGGTGTTAGTTACATCTGCACCTTGGTTTTTTACTTTACCGTTCCGAGTTTCTGCCTCGATCTTTCTTTTCTTGAATTCTGCCTCACATTTCTCTAGATAGACAAGTGTTTTAATTGCCACTTGTCCTACAATGAATAATAATTGACTGAGAGAAACAACTCTAGATGATTGTTCTAACGACAAAATAGAGTCTTCCTCTTCAGGTTTACCAAATGTCATCATTGTCTTTTCTCTAATCAGATCTGTAGCTAGTATATCGGGCTTAGAAGAGATTGTAAACAGTGCACTAAGCGCTTGTTCGCACATAGGATAATATTCATTATCCTTGGTATAGTTGATAATTATGGCATACAACTTTTTCACTGCAACATCTTCAAGCTCTTGATTTATTGCCTTGGTAATAATAGTGCTTCTCTTGGGAACCATTCTCTCTAACGCTAAACAAGAATACCGACAAAGGGTCAGATCTTTTAAACCAACGGCACCAAGTCCAATGTTTAAAAGTGACTCCAGTCCTTTTAATGCTATTTCGTTATCGGCTAACGATAACATTCCTAAAATAATAATAGAACCATGAATTTGTTCCTTAGAAAACCCTTTTTCGGAGTCACGGTTGTTCACATTTTGTTCTTTCTGCATACTGGCCTTCGATGCAGAATTGTAAATAGCCCAAAGGATATTAATGACATGTTGATCAATCAATTTTTGTTCATACATCATTCCTAATAGCTGTTCCAAAGAGGCCAAGTCTGCAATAGATGCGCCGATGCTTAGATTAATTAAATTTTTGGCAATATGTGCCGCCTTCTCCTGCATATTGCAACTATCTGGCGCGGTTAAAAATAGCTGCTTATAACATTCTATCAAATGTACTGATATACTCGTTCCTTCATCGTTTGTGCCCTTCATCCAAACCAAATGCAGCATTTTTTTTATACCAAATTCGCTTAACTCAATGTCAAAAGCGTCTGCTAAAACTAGGAAGTCCATTGATTCTAAAACTTCGTTTCTGTTCTTAGAAAACAGCAAATTAGATATCAATTCAATACTCTTGTGTATCTCTTTAATGAAACTAATGGCATCTTTATAGTAAACAATCATTAACTTTAGCTTCATGAGAACACTGGTATTTGTTGCATTTATATTCTCTACCTCATTTTCTATTCTAGAAAGTTCTGCGCTCTTATTGAAAGAACCTTCTAACTCGGTCCTACATTGACCTTCATCTTGTTCTACCTCTTCTTCAATCAAAGACCTTTCAATCGTGTCATTCAGAGTTTCTTGTGACTCTACTTTCTTTAAAGTGGAATTTAGCTGTGATTCAGATCCTTTGAGATATTCTTCCCATTCACTCAGCCTCAATTGGCTACCATGTATGGCCTTAAAAGGATGTTTTAGCAATAATTTTGAAAGTAACTTTACTGAGTTCCTACGAACTAAAGAGGAGCGGTCCTGCAATGATCGTACTGCCAACGAAGTAAATTTAGCTTTGCTTTTGTTAAATTTCGAACTCAAATCGCAGATCTTTGAACACCCTTGTATCGCCTTCGTTCTAACGTAGGGATTTGAATCCTGGAATCTTTCTTCTAGTAACTCAATAAGTACGGCTATTTGTTGTTTATAATGTTCCATAGTTTGTGGGTCTTGAGCCAATTCAGCCACAATATTTCCACATGCTTCTACAACGGAACATCTCAATGTTATAGAACTATTGTTGAGTAAGGTGATGACAAGATTCATCTGTCGAAGCATTATTCCTGGTGATAGCTCTGATAATTTAATCAAAAAATTTGATATTGCCTTTGGGCCTGTGGTATCCTTTGCGTTAAATACCCTGGTGCTGATTTCTTTCAAGATATCTTCTGTTAGTTGTGGATAGTTATATTCATCATTCAATAGTTTTAGTAATTCTGCATTAAAAACCGACAAATGAAGAAAATAAGTTAAATTTGTCATCAATGAACTTTGTATACTTGAACTTTGACCGTGATTTTTAACACACATAGCCAAAATCCTTTGAATAAACATCTTTAGTGATGATACCTTCGTCACAGGTTCAATCTCTAATAACACAAATAATGGTCTTGTGAACAAACCAATAAACAAATCCTTTTCAGGAGTTGTCTGAAATATCTTAGATAAGTTAATCTCCAGTAGCTTTGTTATAGATTCAAGCAAGTTTTCCATTTGATTACAGTCTCTTTTAAACAGCTCGACGTTTGCACTATCATTCTTACTGTTTTTGGCAGAACGGTTTAGATTGGTAGACTGCGAGGAGACCTTATGTAACTCATCTTGTAAAAACGTCAAAAGTACCTGAATAAGGTAGCCATACTCTTCTAAATGCCTTTTCCACTGCGGTATCAGGCCACCAATTTCAGTAAAGTTAACATTTGATGAGAGATTAGCCTTAATATCTTTTGACAGATTCGACAGAGATGAACTTATCAAATAGCTTAGTTGAGTTTGTAATTTCGGTGTTAAGTGCGGGAAGTCATGGCAAAGATCTATTAATGCTTCTAGTGAATCTGGACTAGCATCTATTTGTTCGGGTGAAACGGCCAATTGGTCTATGATAACATTCAGTTCTCTGGATGGGTCCTGCAAGCGAGGATATGATTCTCGATCTGTTGTTTGGAACTTGGTCAGATACTCGGAAAGGCTAAAGCCGGACATCTCATAAAGTAACGAAGTCAGTTACCACCTATCAAAGGATAAAGATATTGTTACTGCTGCTTCCTTTACCTTTCTTTTTTTTGGTCAGTGACAGGTTATTTTCTTTGTTTACTAAATGGTCGCAAGATTTTCGCGATGCGTTTAATTTTCATATTATTGCTTTCCAATTTACCCAAAGTGCAATTGACAAAGGCCATTAGTCTTTCTTTTTACAACAGTAAGAATATAAATATACAAGTGCAGTATTTAAGATACTTAATTCGAAAAGTGAAAAAAAAAAAAAAGAATCTGGAATTGGTTATTTTAATTTCTCATATGAATTGCTTTCCAAATTCTTGCAATCAATAACATTTTTTATTTATTTTTTTTTCAAGATCAGAACATGTATATATATATATATATATACTGTTCATACCAACAATTATCATTTAGTAGTAAAGTTTGTGATAACGATCAAGCTAGAAACTCCATAGATATCCTGACCCTTACTCGTTGTAAATAAAAGGCTCGCGACAAGAAAACAACGCGTTACTTGATAATAATTTTAAAATCAAACAAAAGAGGTGGGGGAAAGAAGCCCTTACTATTGAATAGCAGACATTTTATTCATCTCGCAATACTACTACATTTCTATGAAATATAACAGGTATAAAAAATGATTTCGCCCAGGATCGAACTGGGGACGTTCTGCGTGTTAAGCAGATGCCATAACCGACTAGACCACGAAACCTATTATTTATGTTTAATCCACGTTACACCACCAATTATACAAAAATAAAAAAGAATGACGGCAAAAAAGCAAAAAGTGACATTAATCATATTTGTTTATGTCTTATTCTACTGGTAGTATTCATCCATTAGTATATTACTCTCTGTATAAGGTTATAATGTTGAAATGATAATCAACTATTGTGTATGATCAATTGGTGAATAATTTGATAATTGTTGGGATTCCATTTTGCTTAAGGCAATATAATATTATGTATACACAATATACTAGAAGTTTCTCCTCAAGGATATAAGACTCAATAACATGGAAACAACATTTCTCCACAAAATTTTGTAATTATCTTTCTTCCATTTTATATGTTTCACATCCTATTAATCCTCAATTCTCGCATGTTCGGTTTCATATTAAATTTGACTACTGTTTCACATAGTATATTTGTTGAAATGAAACTCTAAAATATCATTTATTAGTAGTATTCATGTTACTAGAATCTATTATCATATGCGGTGTAACAAGATGGCATAAAGATTGGGAAACAGTCATCAAATATAATGGAAGCTGAAATGCAAGGACTGATAATGTAATAGGACAATGAAACATATAAAACGAAAGGTGTAATAATTATAAGATTTTGTGGAGAAATATTGTTTCTCTTTTATTGATTCGTATATTCTCGAGGAGAACTTCTAGTATATTTCACATACTCAATAATATAACGTTTACTAAAGATGGTGTTAACATGTTAAAAAAACTTCGATTGTTAAGAGTCCTTTTGTTATACAACTCTTTAAACGACTGTTTAAACCTATCATTTCATCACAAACTGTAAAGGTAAGAGTTAAAGCAGATATATCACCTATCAACTGCAGCTAAATATCGTGAAATGAAAAACTAATCGTTATTTGCACCAATAAAGAACGAAAATCCCCCACTGAATTTAAAATATTTCTAAAGAACTAAAGTCATTTCGACTAATGAGAAACTAAAGTCAGAAACAAAAATGCAAAAGCAATATTAACTTATGTGAGCAAAATATTTCATATCTAATCTATGAAGGCAAAAGAATATGATTAACTATTTTATTAATTTTAATTAAAATTTTATTCTCTTCATTCCAAGGATTTTGTTATTATTGTAATATGGGCGATGGTTAGGGTGACGGCGACTTATAAAAATAATCACGAAAAATGTGAATTTTATTAGGGCTAAGAGAGGTTCTCTCCTCATATTCTCCTGAGCTGTCACTCATATTATCACCTGGAAAAAATGGTAATGAGGTTGTGGTATTCAAGGGAGAAATTTCCGGAGATGAGCTTTCCCTCCCGCTGTTGATATAATCTTGGTATAGTAAATCTTCTTCCGCCTTTATGGTTGCAATGGATAACTGAGAACAAGAGGCTGATTCTACTGGTCGCTCCTCTTTTCTTTTCATCAATGTATCGGTAGAATTATTCCAAGTGGTGTAGGTGAAGGAAGTTCTATGCTCATCATCGTGTAATGGCGTCTCGTTTAACGTGGTCCTTGTCTTAGCGCTTTTCCACTCTTTGGCCAAATTATCTTCAAGCTTTTGTGTTTTTGAACCTAAGGTCCTATCATCGGTATTTAATGTGAATGTGTCATCTATTATGGGAGGCCTGCTAAAAGGCTCTGGTTTTGGATAATTTTTAAATTGTAAGATATCTGAGTCAGCCAGTGCTTTCCCTAGTCCGTGGTTACTAAATTCCCAATAGTTAAAATCTTGTAGCGATAAGTCATATGAGCTATCGGACATGTCCTCATTAGTTTGGGAATCAGGCGGTTCAAAGAAATAATTAAATGGTTCAATTTCACAATCAATTGTTTCAGCTTTGAAAGTTTGGGATACAGGTTCGGTTTTACAAGCCGCTTTTGTTTCAAACGATTGATAAAATTTGTGCTTTAACGGGGAGTCGTTGTAGTAATCTGTATCTTTAATGAATTTTCTGAGAGGCTTTTTAGAATTTTCATTATTTTTCGACATAGTAACCTCTGCATTGCTAGCCCCCATTTTGGAAGGCCCAAGATTGGAATTAAATATCGATGAATTCGAAACCGCACGATTTAGATTTATTGCTGACAAAGAGATCGTTATTTCATAGTTTTTATAGTCATTATTATCGTAAAATGATCTATATTCGAAACCATTTACATCATAACGACAACAGAACTGCAAATTCAGGAGACAAGTAGTTTTCCTTTCAAAAAAGTTAGTGTAAATCAAGTTTTTTGATATTAGATTTAACTTCAACGCAGATATATCAATAATAAATTTGAATTCGTCAACATGAGGGGTGACAGACTTGTTGTAGTGTGCATTAATATAGTGAATATCTGCCCAGTTATTTAAAGTAAATTTTATCTCTATTTTTTTCTCGAAGTTCAAATTATTGACAAATATAAGGCCCCAGATTTGACAGTTACCAAAATTATTGCTACAAATATCCTCGTAGCTTACAGGATCAGATAGTTCTAATGAATGAACCTTTATATTTTGTCCATTTAAGTATTTGAAAATCTTGTCTTCCAACCCAGTAACGTCCACTTTATAGTCACTTTTGAATGGATTCAAATTATTACTGACCAGTTTCCAATCTGCCATATCGAATGTCTCCTCTTCACCAAAGCAGAGAATCTCCTTTTCAATGAACATGCTACGATCATGCATAAGCATTGCATTATCCTCTACGTCACTCTCGTTGTCATACTCAACATCCTTATTGTCATATTCTAAATCACTGTAATCTAAAATGTCTAAACTATAACGATGATCTTCACCTCCAATGAAGGGGAACGTTAGTGGAATGGCATTGTTATGCAAATTTCTTGTAAGATTTGAAGCGGCTTTTTCTGATATCGAGATAGGCGCCAATTTTGTGTTGAACTTTTTGACTGTGTATAAATGTGCAGCAAACCTTACCGATTTCCCTGATGATGAAGATGATGTCGACGAAGATGCAGATGTAGAGTCTTCTAGTGGTGAAAATGAATTAGAGGTTGTTGAGGAAACAAAAGAAGAAGTGGAGATTGTTTTTGCGAGTTTCAAAGACGGTTTAAGCTTCTTACCATGGCTGTAAGGCATTTGTAAAAACAAAGAGTAAAATTATTGACCTTATAACAAGCGTCAAAGAAACGAGCATAGAAGTATTATACGGCCTTTATTTGTCAGATTATACTCCAGACTTAGTAAAAAATTCAATTAAATTCCAAACTGCTTACCCCAGATTTAGTGAATAAGAGCCCTTTATTCTACCCGCTTATCTCTGGATGTAAAACAAATAAACGCGTAATAGAGCAGTCAAACTAACAGCAGTAAACTGTCAATATCAAAAACGTAACAATTGATTCAAATCAGTTTATTCTAAGCCGCCTATGCCAGCCTTTAATTTTCTTCTCCTCCTCTTCACTCCCAGGTTAAGCCATTTAGTTTGTTGCTATGCGGTGTGTGGCGTGTTTCCCTTTTAGGAAAAGTGATTACTTGCAGTTTCGCGAAATCTCGAAGAATTTTTTCAACTTATTGAAAGAACATGAATATACTTGTTAACGTGATTAAACGTTTTATCAGAACAACCTAAGAGTATCTCCTTGGTGAATTAGAAGCCAGATAATGTCATTTGATAGACCGGAAATATACAGTGCTCCTGTTTTACAAGGAGAATCTCCTAACGACGATGATAATACTGAAATCATAAAGTCCTTTAAGAATTTCATTTTGGAGTTCAGACTTGACTCGCAATTTATTTACAGAGATCAGTTAAGGAACAACATCCTTGTGAAGAATTATTCTTTAACGGTTAACATGGAGCATTTGATCGGATATAACGAAGACATATATAAGAAACTATCAGACGAACCTTCAGATATCATTCCATTATTCGAAACCGCGATCACACAAGTGGCTAAAAGGATAAGTATTCTAAGCAGAGCTCAATCTGCTAATAACAATGACAAAGATCCAGAAAATACTAGTATGGATACTGATTCTCTCTTATTGAACTCTTTACCAACATTTCAATTAATTTTAAACTCCAATGCAAATCAGATTCCATTGAGAGATTTGGATTCTGAACACGTCTCCAAGATTGTCCGTTTATCAGGTATTATAATATCCACGTCAGTTTTATCTTCCCGTGCCACGTACCTTTCTATAATGTGCAGAAATTGCAGACACACAACATCAATAACAATCAACAATTTCAATTCTATCACAGGCAATACCGTCAGTTTACCACGTTCTTGCTTATCTACGATTGAGAGTGAATCTTCTATGGCAAACGAGTCGAATATTGGTGATGAATCGACCAAGAAAAATTGTGGACCTGATCCATATATTATTATCCATGAGTCTTCAAAGTTTATTGATCAACAGTTTTTAAAATTACAGGAAATCCCAGAACTGGTTCCAGTAGGTGAGATGCCTAGAAACTTAACAATGACTTGTGACCGATACCTAACAAACAAAGTTATTCCTGGTACGAGAGTCACTATAGTAGGTATTTATTCCATCTATAATTCTAAAAATGGTGCCGGATCCGGAAGGAGCGGGGGTGGAAATGGAGGAAGTGGTGTTGCTATTAGAACACCTTATATCAAAATATTAGGTATTCAGTCCGATGTAGAAACCTCCTCTATTTGGAATTCAGTAACTATGTTTACTGAGGAGGAAGAAGAGGAATTTCTACAGCTAAGTAGAAACCCGAAGCTTTATGAAATTTTGACCAACTCTATTGCCCCCTCTATTTTTGGTAATGAAGATATAAAAAAAGCCATTGTATGTTTATTGATGGGTGGTTCCAAGAAGATATTACCCGATGGTATGAGGTTAAGAGGTGATATCAATGTACTATTATTAGGTGATCCAGGTACCGCCAAATCTCAACTATTGAAATTTGTGGAGAAAGTGTCACCTATTGCGGTATATACATCTGGTAAGGGATCTTCTGCAGCTGGGTTAACTGCCAGTGTACAAAGAGATCCGATGACAAGAGAATTTTATTTGGAAGGTGGTGCTATGGTGCTTGCCGATGGTGGTGTTGTATGCATCGATGAATTCGATAAAATGAGAGATGAAGATAGAGTGGCCATTCATGAAGCTATGGAGCAGCAAACAATCTCCATCGCAAAAGCTGGTATCACTACAGTGCTAAATTCTAGAACTAGTGTTTTAGCGGCTGCTAATCCGATATACGGCCGGTATGATGATTTGAAGTCTCCTGGTGACAACATTGATTTCCAAACTACTATTTTATCCCGTTTTGATATGATTTTTATTGTTAAGGATGACCATAATGAAGAACGTGATATTTCAATAGCTAACCACGTTATTAATATTCATACAGGAAATGCTAATGCTATGCAAAACCAACAAGAGGAAAATGGCAGTGAAATTAGTATTGAAAAGATGAAACGTTACATTACGTATTGTAGATTGAAATGTGCACCAAGACTTTCACCGCAGGCCGCTGAAAAACTGTCATCGAACTTCGTCACCATTAGGAAGCAATTATTAATCAACGAATTAGAGTCAACGGAAAGGTCGTCTATTCCAATTACCATTCGTCAATTAGAAGCTATTATTAGAATAACAGAATCATTAGCCAAGTTAGAATTAAGTCCTATTGCACAGGAGAGACATGTTGACGAAGCTATTAGATTGTTTCAAGCTTCCACAATGGACGCAGCGTCTCAGGATCCAATTGGCGGCTTAAATCAAGCAAGCGGAACATCTTTGTCAGAAATCCGTCGTTTTGAACAAGAACTAAAAAGAAGATTACCTATAGGCTGGTCTACTTCTTATCAAACTTTGAGGAGAGAATTTGTAGATACACATAGATTTTCTCAATTAGCACTGGATAAGGCCTTATATGCCCTAGAGAAGCATGAAACAATTCAATTGAGACACCAGGGACAGAATATTTACAGAAGTGGTGTATGACAACAATAAAGTCTTAGCTTGACGCCTTTTCTACTTGTTTGCATGTAATGAATCTAAAAAATTCGCTACAAATACTTCATTATTATATTTCTATATAAATTCTGTAAACGAAATTATACTTTTTGAGGTTTCATCTGCGTCTCATATTCTTTTTGTATAATAAACGCACAGACTTGATATGACCGTCAATCAAAATAATTCAAAGCTTCTTAAAAAAGAAATTGAAATCAAAGACATACGAAAGAAATTAGAAAATAGAGGTCGATTTACCACTGAACAATCCTACAGTACATGAGCTCTTGAAGTGACTTTATGGGGACCAATTTGTCCTATCGTGATATTACTACGGGTAATACTACCAAATGAAAATTATCTTACTCAAAAGGTATGACAAGAACATCATCACTAGAACATCATCATTCTTAATAGCAAGCGCCATCACGTTTGCCCCGCCTTTGACAGTTGATTAGAGGAGTATTATAAAACCGTTTTATCATGTCGTATGTTTGATCTTAACCATTTTTACATCCTATAATTTGGAGTGAATTTTTATATACTAACTTAAAAGTAATTGATTTGTATCTTTCCAGTTCACAAATAATTGATCGTCCAAAACATGAACTCTCTAGAGCAGAATTAGAGGAACTAGAAGAATTTGAATTCAAACATGGTCCAATGTCCCTGATAAATGATGCTATGGTGACAAGAACACCTGTGATAATCTCATTAAGAAACAATCATAAAATAATAGCGAGAGTGAAAGCTTTCGACAGGCATTGTAATATGGTTTTAGAAAATGTGAAGGAGCTTTGGACAGAGAAGAAGGGCAAAAATGTAATTAATCGGGAAAGATTCATAAGTAAACTATTCTTAAGAGGTGATTCAGTTATCGTTGTGTTAAAAACCCCTGTTGAGTAAAAAGTAAGACAAGCAGCCCTCAATCAACAAGGAAAGCAAATCATCGTAAGAAACTTTACAGTCAGCGGAAAGCCTTTTTTTATTTTGGAAGTAAGACCAATTATTATTGGCTGATTTTCTAGCTCTTGCGAAAGTATTATATTCAAGAAAACGAATAAAGCATCTATATTATCACATTTAACTAAAGAGCATTTTTAATAAGTAGATTTTTACATAAAATATAGAATAAATATCAATATTATTAATCATTTGAAGTTCTTCAACGGGTCTACTTTACCATTCTTTGGCTTACTGACTCTTCCCTTTTTATGTGAATGGCGCTTCTTAGCATTGTGGAAAGGAACAAACTTGACTTTGGTTCCATTTCCTCTGGCTGATTCAGGAAGCAAGTAATCTGGAACACGCTTTAAATGCTGTTGCACTCTTGCTGGATGTAATTCTTTATCGTGTCTTAAACTTTGTAGCTCTTTTGGATTCTCCTCAAAATGTCTTTTCAACTTCTCACTTGCCAATAGTTCTTGTTTCAACTCTTTGACCCTAGCTTCTCTAATGGCAACTTGAGTAACAGCACGGAAACCGTCTTCCATTCTGTAACGGAACGCCTCGACCTGCTTTTGATCGAATTTGTAAGGCTGTAATTCTAATCCAAGTTTGCTCTGTTGTTTGATGATTCGTGAAAGAATCCTTTCATCCTTCTTTGCTGTCTGTAGCATTGATGGCTTATGCTTACCAAATTCTTTCAGTGGGACTACGAATGAAATTGCAGTACCGGTCTTTCCGCCACGAGCAGTTCTACCTACTCTATGCACGTAGGACTTAGCCGTCGTAGGTAAATCGAAATTGAGGACACATGCAACATTTTTGAAATCAACACCACGAGAAACACCATATTCCTTATCTTTCTTCACTTGGACCTTCTTTTTCTTGCTTGGTTTCTTATCGTTCTCAGGCTCGCCTTCCAAGCTTTTTTCTTCTTGATTTTCTGTATTGTGCCCTTCTTCTATTTCGTCATCTTCCTCTTTTATGTACTCGGTGTCATCTGTGGCAATCAATAGTTGGTAAACGTTTTTATTGAATTGGTCAACAATATGTTGCCTCGAATTAACGGGTAGCTCGCTGTTTAAAATACAGGACTTGATACCAAATTGTTCCATAACTAGCTTGAGCCTATATCCTCTGTCAATATTATTTACAAAAATTAATGTTTTACCCTTGATTAAGTTAAGTTTAAAAATGACATAGCATAGTAAGAATTTGTCAAATTCACTGACTTTAACGTAATATTGAAGTAATTTGTTTTGGTTCTTATTTATTTCCTCGTCATTGAATTTAAGAATAGCTGGAGAACGACAAAATTTTTGTTTCAAAGCCTGTATATCGTCATTTAGGGTTGCACTCATCAAAAATGTTTGTAAATTTTTTTTCAATGGTAAGTACTCTCCAATTTTGTTTAAATCATCTTGATAACCAAATGTTAACACTAAATCCACCTCATCAACTACTAAAAATTTTAGTTCGTTCAATGAGATAGAATTAATCTTTGTTTGCAACAAATCCAATAATTTACCAGGTGTACCAACTATGATTTCTGGTTGATCCATAAGTAGAGTGCTCAAAACTGAGTCAGACATATCGGATGATATGTTCAGAGTTCTTATATCTTTTGAACAATATAAGACTAGTTTTTCTAAAACATTATATACTTGTTGAGCCAGTTCTCTTGTTGGAACAAGTATAATACCTAGTGTACCATTTTCCTCTCCGTTATCAATTGTTTTTTTATATTCTAGGATAGTTTCAATTACAGGAATGAGGTATGCCAAAGTTTTTCCGGAACCTGTAGCGGCCTTTGCTATAATATCTCTCTTCTGTTGTAAAGCCAAAGGAATAGCATGTGATTGAATTAATGTTGGGTACTGAAATCCTATATTCTTAATAGCTTGTAATAAACGAGAGTCGAGATGAAATGCTTCGAACGTTGTAGAATCGTCAATATAAGCGCCTTCCACAGACTTTTTCTCATAGCTCATTTTTTTGATCTTTCGTTGCAGTTTTGGCTTAGTCTATTTCTTTTGTGAGATAAATTGTAGATTGACTATAACTATCAGCCAAAACAAAAGGCTCTTACTCAATGAAAGAAATTAGAAGAATCGAAATGAAATGAGATGAGATGAGATGAGATGAGATGGTCTAGAAGAGTTATTCTTTATGTTCGTGAAAAAAAATTTTTAAAATTTCATCTCTAGGTTTCATTACGTAAAGAGTGATTAAGGTAAACAATAAAAGGCAGTTCTAACCAGATTTTGGTTTGGTATTACTTCTATAAAGTAGTCTACTTAGTATGCGTAACTGTTTTTAACATAGCGGTGTGACCAAATTACCACCAATATTTAAGAGGCTTTCCACCCTACCTTTCAAAGGATTTGAATTACATTCTAAAATTTTCATATTGTTGAAGTCAATCTTAGCAGTGCTTTTACCTATGGTAACCACTCCAGTTATAGTTTCCTCTTTATTACTTGCATATTCATCTTTATTGAGAAATAAAGTAAAACAGTCACCAAACTGTTCTTTAAACAACCTTGAGATTTGCTTCACCCTCTCAACTTCATCAATCTTACCTTGTGCATTAGACTGCACATTGTTATGATCATGATCATCACAAGAATGACTCGAAAGCTTGACACTGGCGGGAGCTGAATCCACATTCATAAGTATAGCAATAATGGAGTCTGCTACAGTGTCATTCATTAAATCTTGAGTCCATTCCACAACGGCTAGAGTATTAACAATAGTTAACTTAATATCACCCATTATCTGTAGAATCAATTTACCTGTATTGGTCAGATTGTCTTTTGACTCTTCTTTAACCTTTGGTTCTTGATTTGTTACTCTATCATCATCTTGAAGAACTTCAGCCTCTCCAAACATTTGTAAAATGTGCCAGTAAATTAGCTCCTTTTTACAATTTACACGAACTGACTGGCGCTCTCTTAATATCGTTGTAGAAAGATCGGGATGGTGCTCTCTTAAATCAGACAAAGAAAGGAAGTCTAATTCGAAATTTTTGTCATCTGAAACTAGAATCCCAGAAACGACTATGTCTTTGTGTTCCTCTTCATCAACCAAACCTTTTTCTGCTTGAGAATCCAAGTTGTCTTCGTTTTCTTCCTTTATAGGTTCAATTTTAGCCGCAATTTCTTCCTTTATCTCTACGTTTTCTTCTTTATATATTTCGTTCACAATATTTCCCACAGCTTTTGCAACCTTGACACCTTGAAATTCAAGATCTACTTCAACACAGTTTCTAGGATTAAAAACATGGACTTCATTATCTGTACCCTTTAAAGACGCGAAATTGGATAACAATGCAGATTTCAAACGGCCCATGGGATTGGCTTCTCCATGAACAAGGATGATATTTGGCGCACTAATCTTTTCAATAAATTCTAAATTTTCCTGGAAGTCAACGTGTGCGGCAAAGGAGATTTCTTCAACTTGACAACGTCTTGGAATGGTTATTTCCGGATTATTTATGGAAGGTATTGTATCTGGCTCAAGCATAATAAATTTCGCCATTGTTCCTTCGATGGAGTAACCGGTGATTAGTACTAGATTTTTATCTTCAGGGCACCACCTTTCAAGTAAATCTCTTGATAACCCACTTTGCAGCATACCTGGTGAGGCCAACATCACACTGGGACCAAAATCTTGGAAATCCTCCAAGTTTCTAAGATAAGATATATTTTTGAATATGAAGGGATTAGTCTGAGAGTCTCTAAATTTTTTTCTAATGTCATCATTCATCATATTTACATAGGTTTGAAAAACGCTCATACATTTTTTTGCCAAATTTGATGCATAAAATATTGGGACTTGTCCACCACCGAGTTCATCAGCATGTTGAGACCAGTACTCATCCAGTATAAGCATGATTTCTTGAGCTCTCCCTAAAGCAAAAACAGGCAGTAGAACACGGCCTCCTCTCATCACTGTGGAATGGATTAGTTGGGTTAGCTTCCTTTCTCTATTTAAACGGGGCTCGTGAGTAGCGGTACCAAAGGTAGATTCCACAATTAATACGTTGGATGAAAGTGGAGGCACCTCAGCAGAATTTAAGTGACGATCTACTTCTCTCGAATAGTCACCTGTGAATAACACCCTAAGGCCAGCAATCTCTATTTGAAACATCGCTGCACCCAATACATGGCCTGCATGGAATGCCGTAAATTTGATACCATTGACGTCAACAGTAGAATGATAGTCCACCGTTTCAATTTTATCGAAAGAATCAACTAAATCCTCATCTGAGAATAGACCTTCGTCTTTAGTCCCCATAGAGGAGGATGAAGAACCTATACTAGTAACTCTTACAAAATCTCGCAGTAGCCATCTGTAAATGGCTTTGGTTGGATGTGTCATGAAAACTCTGCCTTGAAAGTTAGTCCGTTGCATCACATACGGAAGTGAAGCGGCATGGTCTAAATGGAAATGTGATATCAGTAAGATATCGACTTTGGAAAGATCAAATTCATCGTAAAAAGGTAATGAAGCTAATCCTTGATATGCCGGATGAATTCCTGCGTCGAGCATCACTGTTTTACCTTTATATTGCAATATATGACATGATCGTCCAACTTCGTTACTTCCTCCCAATGAAAAAAATTTGAATGTTGTTGTATTTGTTCGCTCCATATATGCGTATACTTATTAATGTTAACTTATTATGTTACTTTTTATTTCCTCAATGGACAAAATTCAATTGATAATACAATGTTTCTTTTGTGCTGTAACTTTTGAAGTACTGAAAACAAGGGTAAAAGAAATAAACGCTTATACCCGTGAACATTTTGAACCTATTAGATGTGATCTCAATATGTATTGCGCTGAAGCAGTAGAAGTTGTTAAAGATCCGCTAGTTTTTCATAATTTTCGGCCAGAATAACTGCTTACCCGTATTTATTTGCAAACACGCTACTTAGTCTTTTGGAGAGGACTTTATACAGGAAAGAAAGAGTTTTATTGATTTTAAAAACAATATAAATGAAAGAAAAAAATGTGTTTTAGATTAGGCTTATAAGATATGACCCATATCATAATTAAAAAAAGCGATTTAGTTGTTCTTTTAAAAAAAAAGAGAAAAAAAAAAAAAAAAAAAAAAGGAATGAGTTTGTACATACTATTATATTAATGTAGTATCACGTTAAAAAGCCGTAGTCATCATTAATCGTCCAAAAGTCTTCTACCGGACCAGATGTCATCATGTTATCCCAGTTAGAACGCTTTTTCCTGATGTCTGCGTTAGTTACTGTAGGAATAACATTGTCGAAATGCAGATTTGCGCTAGTGTTTGCTTCCACCTGTGTTTTAGGTCCATTCTTCTCTGTTTCGTCAAGATTATATTGTACACCTTCCTGATTGGACATCATGAACAAATTTCTGTTATACGAAGGGTCATTCTGCGTCTGTTGAAAATTATTAGCGGTTACATTGTTTTCAGAACACATATTTTGTTGTTGATGTTGTTGCTGCTGTTTGTCCATGGACAGAGATGAAGGCTCTTGACTCTGGGGAAATATTGTTTGTAGTATGGACTTGCTATTCAAAGCATCTAGAACGGAGTTATTGGTCCAGGTGGAAATATTGTTGATCATGTCATGAGCACCGTTGCTGAAAAGTATATCGCCCGAAGAAGAGCCATTTCGAGCTTGTTTGACACTGACCGGAATTGAATTGCTAGTAAATGACGCTGGTATCGAGGAGATAATATTATTGCCATAATCTGCTCTTAGGGGTGATGTACTGAAATTTGATTCTTCGACATCTCTTAATTGCTTATTTTCACTTGTATGGTTAGAGAATATTGCAGATTGTAGAGGATTACTGTTGATCATACCATTGTTTAATTGATTCGTAAAATTGCTTTCTGAGAATCTTTGTGGAGAAGTAATATGTTGTTGTGGCTGCTCCCGCTGTTGTTGCGGCAGTGGTCGTGATACATGCTGTTGCGGTAGCATATTGGAAGTTTGAGGATATGGAGTTGGGCTTTGCGTCATCGCTATTGGAATCGGATCCGAATGCGAAGAGGCTGTAGATATGCTAGAAGATTTTGAAGGACTTCTATTGGTCATAGTATCGGTGTTCAGGGACGATAGATACGCTTGTAAATTGTGCTGAGCTAGTTGCTGTTGTAGAAAGGCCTGCTGTTGAAATACTTGCCAATCAAACTCTGTTTGGTTGGTTGGTTTCTTGACGATATATTGGTCTTGAATAGGCCTTTCTACATCATTTTCCATAGTTACGTTGTTGTTACGAACATACTGGCTGTTGTTGCCATTATTGCAGCTGTTGTTGGTAGTGCTTCTGCTATTACTTTCATTATCATTATTATTAACATTATTATTATTATTACTATTATTATTATTATTGTTATTATTATTATTATTATCATTATTATTGTTGTGATTATTGTTGTGTTCTCTGTTGACGCTGCTGATGGTCATACCATTGTTATCATTGTTTACATTGATTTTCAGGTTTTTTTCTTGGGAAGAAGGAAACGATAATGTCGACGATGATGACGAAGAAGAAGATGATGACGAAGAAGATGTTGTATAAGACATTGAAGAATTTGAAATACGTGACCTGTCATCCATTTTGGTTAATAGGTGAGCTAAACTTTTGGGTACAGAGGTCTTTTCTAAAACACCTTGCTTCTTCTTGAATTTCTCTTGTTCAGCCAAATCCACTTGTGAATTTTCCACAAAACCGGCGTGCTCTTCAGCTTGTCCTTTACCAAATATTCTAGCCACAGCAGGCGGCATACCGCCATTATGAGATATATTTTTATCGTTTGAATTGGATAGATTAGCTGCATTTGCGGAGTTAGAATCATGAAGAGTATCCCCAGATGAAATTGCCTTATTGGCCTCATCATTGATGTTCTTGGGTTCAGTACGCTTGGCGACACTACTAGCCATGAAAATTAACTCAGAAGAGTCTGGACCACATCTTTCAATCAAATTACCTACCGTGGCATTCATTAACTGATCGAAAGTATCTCTAAAGGTTCTTGCAAAATTAGACCTTTCTGTCATAACATATAAACAAACGGAGCAAGCTCTCAAATCATCCATCGTCGAAAAGAGACTTGCACTGATTAAAGGTCTAGTATGCTTCGAAGCATCGCCTAATTTCTTCCTCCTTTGATCGTCAAAATTCCTGGCTAACCACATACAGTAGATTAAAGTTACGCCAGCTACAAAAACCGTATGCACTGCTGGTGTAGAATGACCATTAAGCGTTTTTTGATGGAATATCTTGTATAACTGACAAATTTGACCCGCAGCAGCTTGACATTCTCTAAATAGTCTATCCTCCGGGGCGAAAAATTCCAAATATGGTTGTATAAGCAATCGCACTGATCTATAGTAATAAAGTTTTAGTGTCTCGTTTTCGAAATTTTTCACGTCAAGAGTGGAATAACTTTTTCTCCAAACTTCCAAATCTTCAAAAAATTTTCGTACTAGGGGCAATTGATCAATGGATTGCTTCACTGACCTGGAATCGTTTTTCAATAGCTGTAAAGTCTCTACAAATTGAGATTCAATTCTTCGCAGCTTTAGAGACTGATTGATGAATTGCACACCATGGTCATTGGTTGATGGAGCCGCCGCATGCACACCTTTTGTATAAAAAGAGTCGTTATTGAAAAGAGGTAAATTTATTTCCGACTCCTTGATTGTATAAGGTTTCCCCACAGCAACACAAATCATTCTTTCCAACAGGTAAACACACCAAAATAGTCGCAGTTTCTTATTTGCAAATGGATCATTAGGATACCATTGATTTAGATGAAGTTTCTTCTTGGATATGCCCATGACATCCTTGATTATGTCATATAGTATCAGAGAATCTCTATCAGTCCTAATAATGTAAAGGACAAGCAATGTCAACAGTTCTATTTGCTGAACATAATTCAAATGTAGACCACACTTAGTGATGTGACGGATAGCGGTGGAGAAATATCGGTGAGGTGGAAACCCCTTGTACTTACCTGTGGTCATCAGTAAGTAGGCGCTGATGCTGAAGACAAGCCACATTCTGCCGGATAGAAAATGAAATTCTATTTCAGAATACGAATGTGAATTCGACGGTGGTGCTGCGGAAGACGTGGCGGGAGAAGATGGTGGGATAAGAATCTTGTTGTGGAGGTAGTGGTCATAAAAAGTATAGATTTCTTGTTCGTCTAAGATAGGGTACTTGAATTGTAATCTTGTGAAAAAAGTGTCCAAGAAGGAACGTGACAGCTTCTCATTCAGTTCAAAAATAGGGTCATACATCAAAAACTCTTTTTTCAAATTGTATTTGGCAAAAATACACTTAGTGAAGTCCAGCGTCTCTAAAGGGTCATTCAAAAGGCTCGCGGATTGGCAGATAGCATTATTGTTGTTTATGTTGTTCGTACTGGCCGATGTATCGTTAGTGGCCGCATTAACGTTGCTGCCGTTATTGTTTGTGTTCTCCAGGGGTTTGTTGGAAGGAGATGGCAGCGGCAGTATGACCATATTGCTGCTGTTCGGTCTAGAGTAATCAGAAGTGTTGTTACTGAACAAATGAGAAACCTTCTTGTACTGGGATAATTCGTAGTTGTACTGGTTGCATCCCGGCGATAAATCGAGCAAAGTCTCCAAACTTTTTAGTTTTTTCTCCAAGAAAATCGTATACTGATCTTTGTCTTGCCTCATCAGGTTTGGATTGGAATTTGTCGTGACGGACTTTATCGTTTTCCTGAATTCATTCGCGTCGCCAGCATCAACATTACTATTGCTAGTGGAAATGGGTTTTATTATCGTCATGTCATTCAGAGAAGTGGCAGCGCCAGCGCCAGCGCCAATACTGCTATCTTGCAGCTCACGTTTTATTACAGGATGAGGTGTAGGAGGTACAGTGCCAGCTGTAGGGGTGTTGTTGTTGGTGTTACTGTTCGAAGTGGAAGAAGAGTACTTGGAGGGCTGCACGCACTTTATTCCTGCTTTCAAACAGGCGGTACAACTGGGTAATTTATGGTCGCATCGTTGCTTTCTTCTTCTACAAAGAAGACAAGACCTGGAACGGCCCTTTTTGTCTTGCAACAAGACGTCTGTCCTGTTACCGGCCAGCTCCAGTTCTCTCTTCAACTGTTGTATTTTCTCCTGGCTAACATTCTTCCTTGGACGGCCCATTATTATTTACGTGTATTGTTGGTAGTTAGCCCGAAGATTATGAGTACGTGAAATACACTTGTCTTTATGAAAGAGTGGAAAAATGGTGGGGAGTAAGTTATACTATTGACGTGTAAAAAAAAAAAAAAAAAAATGTTAATGGAACGACCGATCTAAAGAACCATATATAATGAATGACTAAAAAAAGCAAAATAGTTAAGAATCCAAGAAAGATACTAAGAAAAGGCGAAAAGAAAAAGAAAAAGTATGTCCGCTAACAAAGATTAGCGTATAAGCACCACACGATGCGATTCAGGTCTCAACGTGCAGTGTGCAGGAGCAGGAACTATTCAATGTATTGTTGTTCCAGGGTTTTTGTTCGCAACCCACGTCTTGACCGACGGTACCCGCAGGTGAAAATTTTAGCAAAGTTACACTTTTTTTTTCATTTTTTTTTTTCTTTTCTCCTCCATCTAATTTCACCTGCGGTTACCGGCGGAATAACTCGCGCACCATTTCTCTGTCTCGGGCCTCGCGTTCCTCTTTTTCGACTCGAGCGGCCTCTTCACGCTGCTCGTACTTCGCGACGCTGCGCCGGCGCTGCGAGCGTTTCTGTTGACGGTGCCACTGTAGAAGCGCCTCCTCTCTGGACGGCATCGTGTCGTACGACGCCGCAAGTTCGCGCGCGAGCTTAAGCCGGGCAAGCTTTCGATTTTGCTCACGTGACCGCGTTTCTTGGCACTCGACAACGATCCCAGTGGGTTCATGCCGTAGTTGTACCTTAGAATTACACTTATTAATCTTTTGGCCACCGGGCCCTCTGCCGCCATGAAGGAATTTCTCAGTGCATTGTGCTTCCATCTCTGGCGTGAACTTTGGTCGCGGTGGTAGCTTGTTCTTTTTAATCAGCAGCACTGCGGCACTGCTGATTGACCTCTTACTCGCTCCCCTCATCATAGTTTACTAGTCTCGGATTCTTCTGCGCTTTTTCCAGGGTCGCATAGCTTGTAGGTTGGTAGCATAGACTTATATATAAACTCATATCCGTTCTAGGAACGTATAGCGCGCTATGGTAGTCCGGGGAAAATGCACAGTTTAGTTAAGTGTATAGTAATTTTATCGATAAAGGAAGAATGGAAGAGGTTTATGTATACATGTAAACTCTGAACATCTAATAGACTAATGATGCGGTTAATACGTACATTGCCGCTTCGATGCTTCAAAACTAGAATACGGCGGCAAGGCTCGTTGTTGTGTTTGCGGTGCTTTAGTTCGTATTCAAAACCACTTTTGCAGAAATCAATGTCATTGAAAAATATCCAGTTATCAGACCTATCCTCATCGCCATTATCCAAGAACAAGGAGAAGCAGGAGAAGCCAGAGAAGGAAAACGAAGGAAAGCACTCCATTGGCCTGTTAGACAGATTTTCAGAGGACTTTATTACTCAGGGCAATGGATTGAAACCTACTACTTCACAAAATCAATTGGATACTATAAAGTTTTATCAAATGCTTCGTGAAAGAGGCAATTTTTCCGATGAACAATGTAAAATTATCATAGCTCTATTGTTGCAACTACTAAATGATCAGTTTTATTCCTGTTACAATGATTTGTTCTTAAGGGATATGGAGCTGAATAAACAATCACATTTGTTCAGCTCGCTAGAAACAGAATTGAAATTCGCAATTCAAAACTCTAGAGACACGCAACTAAATGAGCACCACTTGCAATTATTAAAACTCAAGAGAGAACTTAACTCAATCCATGATGAACTGAATGAAATCATAATAGATCTTTTGCAAAAGGACGCTAAATTAGAATTTAACAATCAAAAATTAGAAAACACCCTTTTGTATCGACAATTAAACCTGAAATTGAACGACTGTTCTAACAAGATTCAAACCAAGATACTGGGGGATATCAGGTCACATATCGAAAATTTAAGATGGCAGACAACCAGAAGCGGTCTTTTGGTAATATTAGTCCTTGTTTGTTCGATTATGATCGGTGTAAGCGCATCTAAGAAGGAACGCCCAGGTTTACAGGAACCTGAGGAACCTGAAATTTTAGCACCAAAGGAAGACATTGATACTACCTTCCCTCAAGATCAACATGATATAGATTAATTAGCATACATATTGTCTGTACATAAGTATATTGTGTGTGCGTTTTGTTTCACTGAGAAAGCGGACGTCATAAACGATGCTTCCTTTGTTTCGAGCCCAGCTGCCTAAATCTTTTTAAGGGCTCTCCATCTACCCAATACTTGAGAGATTCATTTACTTCCACTGAGTTAGCCTTATTGAATGCATCGATGTGGTTCGATTTCAGCAATTTTTTCATCCCTAAGCAACTGGGCAGGTATAGCCCTTTCACTTTCTCCCTCAATTCTTCTAAGACCTTTGCATTGAACGCTTCAGCGTTTGAAGATGGCATGTTAAAATTCTTGCTTATAAATCCGTTCTCGCACATTATATCGTACTTGAATGGTTTGTTGAACATGAGGCATTCATACGTCGTATTTGTGCCAAACTTCAATGGCAAAGAGACCGTTGTACCACCTTCGGTAATTAGTCCTAAGTTAGCAAAGGGGTATAGCAAATAAACCTTGTCATTTATACTGTACACAATGTCACATAACGCTACCAGTGCCGCGCTCAACCCTATTGCTGGTCCATTCAAACAGCAAATTAAAACTTTGGAATGCTTGATGAAGGCATCAGTGACATAAACATTTCTAGCGACAAAATTTGACACCCACTTGCTTGTTTCCGAAGGATATTTATTGGTATCATCCCCTTGGGCTTTTGCAATACCCTTGAAATCAGCACCACTGGAAAAAAATCTACCACTGCTTTGTATAATTGTAAAATATACATCACGATTTCTGTCCGCTAGTTCTAGTAACTCTCCTAAATAAATATAGTCTTCACCTTCTAGTGCATTCAAATTGTCAGGGTTCATTAAGTGAATAATGAAGAATGGTCCTTCAATACGATAACTGATTTTCTCATTTTGCCTAATTTCTTGCGACATATTGTTCTTCCTTCCTTTACTGTGCGAGCAATTTGTGCCATACACTCCAATTATCTATCCATATGTTCATCTTTCAGTTCTTATATATAGTGCTTCACTTTTATTAACCGCTCTTGGGGTAAAAGAGAAACGGTCACTGCTACAGCCTTTCGGAATAATATTTCTTATGCCCGTCGCCAATTTCAGATTCTTTCCTTCGTGCCGCATTTATTTTATTTTTCAAAATGACGAGAAGTTAAAATCTAAAATCAGGAAAAAGAACAGTTGCAGATGACGAAATACTTCGAGCATTATCGCAATAAATAAGGCGTGTAAACGTATGTCAGATATAGAATCATTGGGAGAGGCAGCAGGTTTATTTGAGGAGCCAGAGGATTTTCTTCCTCCTCCACCAAAACCTCATTTTGCAGAATATCAAAGGTCACACATCACAAAAGAGTCCAAATCAGATGTTAAAGACATCAAACTCCGTCTCGTTGGAACGTCACCACTTTGGGGTCATCTCTTGTGGAATGCAGGAATATACACCGCAAATCACTTGGATTCTCATCCAGAATTAATAAAGGGGAAGACTGTTTTAGAATTGGGTGCTGCTGCTGCTTTACCTTCCGTTATTTGTGCTTTGAATGGGGCTCAAATGGTTGTTTCAACTGATTATCCAGATCCTGATTTAATGCAGAACATCGATTATAATATAAAGTCTAACGTTCCTGAAGATTTTAATAATGTCAGTACGGAGGGTTATATTTGGGGAAACGATTATTCTCCATTGTTGGCACATATCGAAAAAATAGGTAACAATAATGGAAAGTTTGACTTAATCATTTTAAGTGATTTAGTCTTCAATCATACGGAACATCACAAATTACTTCAAACAACAAAGGATTTATTAGCTGAGAAAGGTCAGGCGTTGGTAGTATTTTCACCGCATAGACCAAAATTGTTGGAGAAGGATTTAGAATTCTTCGAATTGGCTAAGAACGAGTTCCATTTGGTTCCTCAGCTAATTGAAATGGTTAATTGGAAACCGATGTTTGACGAAGACGAGGAAACAATCGAAGTCAGATCTCGTGTTTATGCGTACTATTTAACACATGAAAAGTAGTAAGTGGGCGGAATTGGCATTCTCAACAATCATTTTTATGTTTGTAAACCAGTGTCCTTTGATATGTAACAATTAAATAAAATAAGTCATGATGGGGCACGAATTCGCAAAATGGTAGAAACACAGTAAATCGAAGAAAATTAAATAATTCGTTATAGATATAAAGTAGTCGATTATAAAAACGTAAAAACATGAAGGCAGGGTACCTTGACGAAATAAAAGAGAGGCGGTGAGATGAGGTGAAAAATAAAGAATATTGCAAAAAAAAATATTCGGACTCTATGAATCAATCTCTAATAACTTTAAAAGTAATTGCTTTCCAAATAAGAGAAATTACATTGGGTATAGACTGAGTCGCCGGAGTCATAAGCATAACATGTGGTTCCAGAAGCACATTCCATGTAAACCCAAGCGCTATGATCACAAACGGCGAACTTCCCATCAGCAGAGCATGCAATTTCACCTTCAGTACAGGTAGATTTACCGTTCAATTTACCAGCCGCATATTGAGCATTCAATTCTTTAGCCAATGTACGAGCTGTACTGTCTGAGCTTGTACTACCTGAGCTTGTACTACCTGAGCTTGTACTGGTCGTTGTTGGGGAAAGCGTACTAGTAGTAGCTGTCTGTAGGGAAACGACAGAAGAACTCTTCGTTGCTGGCGAAAGAGTACTAGTGATAGCTGTTTGAATTGGGGCCGAAGAAACTATGCTAGTAGTAGTTGTTTGAGGGGTCACCAAGGCAGCACTGGTTATTTGGGAAGATAGAGTAGTTTTCATACTTGTGATAGCAACTGAATTTAAAGTGCTCTCTGTTGTGGTGGTACCTAGACTAGATTTTGTCTTGGTGCTACTCGTCAATGTTTTTGTAGTTTGAGTAATTGATGTTTTGATAGCGCTGCTTGCAGTTGGAGATAAAGTAACTTTGCTTTTACTTTGTGTAGATGTCGTAGATTGTGTGGTCTTTTTCTGAGAAGTTGAAGCAGATGAAGTTGAAGCAGATGAAGTTGAGGCTGCTGAGGTTTTTGAGGTGGCAACTGTAGTAGTGGCGGTCTGGCTAGCACTTGTTAGCAAATTCTTCAAAATCTCAACATATGGTTCACCATTTAGCTCGTTGGAAAAGGCTTGAGATGCATCCCATAACGCAATACCACCAAAAGAACTTGAAGAGGCAATATCTGCAATAGTTGATTCCAATAAAGAAGTGTCAGAAATATAACCAGAGCCAGCAGCAGAAGCAGAACCAGGTAAACCTAAGAACAGTTTGATATTTTTATTTGGGGATACAGTTTGAGCATAGGTTAACCAAGTATCCCAATTGAATTGACCACTCACACTGCAGTAATTATTGTAAAATTGGATGAACGCAAAATCAATGTCTGCATTTTCCAACAAGTCACCAACAGAAGCATCCGGGTATGGACATTGTGGTGCGGCAGAAAGGTAATATTGCTTTGTACCTTCGGCAAACAAAGTTCTTAACTTGGTAGCTAACGCACTATAGCCTACTTCGTTGTTGTTTTCAATATCAAAATCAAAACCATCAACGACTGCTGAGTCAAATGGTCTCTCACTGGCACCTGTACCTTCACCGAAAGTATCCCATAAAGTTTGTGCAAAAGTTTCCGCTTGAGAATCATCTGAAAAGAGGTAGCTACCAGATGCACCACCTAATGATAATAGAACTTTCTTTCCTAGGGACTGGCAAGTTTCAATATCTTCAGCAATCTGGGTGCAGTGAAGTAAGCCATCAGAAAAAGTATCAGAGCATGCGTTGGCAAAGTTCAAACCAAGGGTTGGAAATTGGTTCAAGAAAGATAATAGGAAAATATCAGCATCAGAAGATTCACAGTAAGTAGCTAAGGATTCTTGCGTTCCTGCTGAGTTTTGACCCCAATAAACAGCAATATTTGTGTTAGCAGACCTATCAAAGGCATCGGTTGGCAGTAGTAAGAATTGTGTGAATAGAAGAATGATGTAAAGGAGTGACATTCTATTATTAATTATTTTATATTTAAATTAGAATTTCAATGTATTGGAAAAAGAGTGGTTTTAAAAAAGGTAGGTTGTGAAACGAGCGACAGTTATTATTTTTGGATATAAAAAGGTTCAAAGGAATGACAGGTTTATTTTTTTTATGTTATTGAGTCTTAAATGAGTGAAAGATCTTCAATGTTATGAAAAAACTTGACTGATATAATCTTAATGTAATGTATTGTTGTTGTCCATTCTATAAATTATACAAGGAAAGGTAAGTGAGACGTTTTTCCTCCATCCAAGGACCTAATACCTGCATCTTTTTATATCTTTGACCAATGCCTATGAAGCCAAATACTTCCGTCCATATTAGTTTTTTTTTGTTCCTTGAATCCTGCACCGAACCATCGAGGGGCTTAGTTCTTACACCAATGCTAATGTTTACTCAACATCTGAAACACATAAACAAATAAACAAACACCAAACATTGCACGTTAGAAACTCATATTTACTCGCACATATCTGTTAAGGCGAGGCTGGTTATTTTTTCAAGGGACCAGCATTTCCAATTTTTCACCAGCGGCAAAGAAAAATACCAACAAGCAGGAATCACACCCACGCATCTCATTTTGCGTTACTATGACAACTACAAAATTTGAATTTGTTAACGAGAATGACGTATATAAGTTCGATTTTGTTGAGGATATCCCACATATTCCCACCAACCAACCACTATATTAATGGACATGGTTTTTGCCGTGACCGTGGATCTCGCAGCTACACAATGATATCTCTTGTATCCGTTTTAGCATGAATTTCTAAACAAGACTGATTATATACCATGCACTGTAACATTCAGAGAAAATATACTAAAACAATTCATTGAATTTTATCTCCCATGTGTCAATCCATTTCTTTCTTTTTGGATCACCTTCATATAGTTTACTCATTTGGATAAGAACTTTTTTAGTTACTGCAACTAATGCAGCCTGTTCTTCTTTTACCTCCTCATTGGTAAAGTTCTTCGGCTCAAATTGTACAGTGGATACCACTTCATCCAAAAGTAACTGTATTTCCTTCAGATATGTATGTATACTGTCTAAAGTTTCTGCTTGATTCCTCTTAGGAGTAAAATCTTTTGACACCAGAGTTTTCCTGAAAGTTGATACAAGTAATTTGATTAGCTTTATCTTCCTCGTAAACCCATCGAAAAACAACTTTATATTTTCATAGACCTTTTCCTGGTCAAATTCCTCTTTCTGTGAATCAGATTCGGATTCTGAATCCTCAAAATCCAAAAATATATCGTCCGAGTTTGCTGAAAAATCGGGTTCCTCAAGCCACTCTTTTATTTCATTCATTGTATCGTCCATTATGGCCACATTATCTTTTAAGATGTTTGCTAGGATCCCATAAGGTCCAGCCTTGGAACAATTAGAGAGAGAATCGCACGCATTGAATATTTTACCAACTGAGGTTAACCTTTCTTTGTCTAGAGATGCATTTTCGTCATTTTTCAATCTTTCTTGTAATTCGGCAATGAAATCTCTCAAGCCATCGAGCAATTGTAGCGTACTTTCATCCAGTTGGTCTGTAAAGTATTTGGGGCAATCCTTGTTATTGTAAAACAAAGGGAATAAACTTAGTAAGTAGAATAATGGCCTACTAAAATTTTGGATTTCGGTAATCACAACTTTATGATTGTTATCAAAAGTTCCTGGCTTGCAAACAATACCTATTTTTGTGCAATGTGCCTTCAATACAGAGGCTAATTTGTCTAGTTCCTTAGTTGGGGTGGAACCTTGTAGTTTGGTAGTAGAGGAGATTTTACGCAAGTCTTCCGGCTTTTTGTATGGCACTAAAAACTGTTCATCTATAGAATTCAGCAGTTCCAATAATTTGACGTCATCCTTTCTATCACTGCTTCCAGTAGACATTATTGTATAACTGGTATTTCTCTTATAAAGTTTATAATAGGCGTCTCTGGTGATGCTTGTTGACCTCAATGGATTTTGTTAAAAGGAGGCTTCATGTCATCGTCAAGATCATTGCAGTTTTTTTCTAGTTTTTTTTTTTTCATTGCCACATTATGAAGCGCCCATTCAAAAACAACTAGAAAAACGTTTGCCAACCCTAGGTACGGCAAGATCCTCCTTATTAATAAAAGCATCACACCAAGACAGCAAAGAAGTAAATCGATAATATGAATAGCATAATTTTGCGAAGTTAAAGTCCTAAAGAAATAATTTATAGTTAACACTACTTACATAATTTCAATACTGCTTTATATTTAAAGTAAAAAACGCATAACGGAAATACAAATACAAGTCAAAAACTATCTTGAAGTAAAGATGGCATGACTGCTATTTTGTTTCTTGTTACTTTTAAGCTCCTTTTCCACAACTGTTAATTTTCTTATTGGACGGATGGACCTGGGTTCATTCTTCTCTTACCGTTAACCAAGGTAACGTTAACGAATCTTCTGGTGTACAATAATCTTTTGTAAGCACGACCCTTAGGCTTCTTTGGCTTTTCGGTTTTTTCAACCTTTGGTGTTTGAGACTTGACTTTACCAGCACGAGCTAGAGAACCATGAACTTTAGCCTAAATAAATAATATTAATATTAAAAATTAATGACCATGTTAGTATAGTGAATTTTTGAATTATTTGGCGTATCAGCAAGGATGCTAAAAATAAACTTCACTCTGCTATTTTCTCAAAGCCTTTTTAACTCTCCGTCAAAAAATGTTGTTATTAAACTCGACATTATGTTAAGTCCACGCTGTTGCCCTCGAAAAATCTGTGTCAAGCAATTACGTTTTTGATGTAACAGAACTCAAATTTAAAAAGTTTCCTATCATATTCTCAGGGTGGAGCCAGTTTAAAGATATATTGCGTTTTATTTCTTTTTCTGCGGTATATATAGATATGAAACACCAGTAATATATTCAAATTAGCTATTTCTTGTTATTCATTCCTCGCTGAAACGTCCATTTTTTTCATATTTTAAAATCCTAATGAGGCATTACGTACCATATTTGCGTAGTTTTTGTATGGGGATATGGAAGATTATTACAGTGGCAAATTTAATGTGCAGTTCATGTAGCCTTTAAAATGCAACATACCGTTCGTAAGGCTGTTTTGTTCTATCTATTTTTTCTGAGGTTTCCGACAACCTCACGACATTTTTTTTTTTCGAACGGAAAAAAGAAAAGCAGTTAGTATGTAAAGCACGGATTTTTTTATACATATGTACGGATGTGATAGTCTGCAACTCTGCAACTCTGCAGTTCTCAGCCATGTCAGATTTAAAGAGTTTCCTTAGCAACGTAGCAAAGAAATGTACCGCTGTAGGGTTTACAAGCCCTTCGATCTTGCTATATAATATATGATTTGTCCTCTTTCCCTTGGTTTTTCCACATCTTCGCTATCTTCCAAGCTACCACGATCCAACGAACAGTGGAATACGCAGGATTCGTCGTGAGAAATCGCCAAAACAACTTCTTCAAATGCAGCGTATAACTTGGAACACACCTTCCAATCTTTGCAACGGATGATTACTTCATGTGTGGACGAACTTTCCTGTTCAGCCTTTTCCACCATAACGGATATGTCATTAAATTCAGTATCACCGCTAGTATCAGCTGTGTAAATGTTTCCCCGCGTATCTGCGATCGAGCTATCCTCAATTCTTAATAAATCTTCATCGTAGCGGATATTTTCTTCCATCTCTCGATCTCTAGTATTGGTATATAGTGAAGACATCGGTTTATCCGCTTCGATAATCGGAAGAGATCCTTCCTCCTGCCGGCCGTCTGTGTCGATGTGCTGGTTTTGGGAAGGATTGTCAGTGAGCCCTTCTTGGCGTTGTATCACAGAGTCTAAGGGTCCATTCCAGCATATTTCCAAATGCCAATCTAATTCATTCACAATTATCTTAAGTTCTACATCATCACCTTCATTTCCATGCTCCTTTTTTTTGACTCCCATTAAATGAATGTGGTTGACATTACTGTACCGTTCAACACGTCTAATAAACCCGTGGAAGGCGGAGCCAAACTCGCCCGATATTGGTGGCAGCTTGTACATCATCAGTTGAATATAGTTAATCATTGGCTCTTGTATTCGCGTATCTTGTGCTCGGAATAATAGTTTGACAGGTACTTTGAACGAATGCATGATAACCTTATTGCTTGCGAGTAGATTTCCTGTGCCTACTGTGGTTGGTAAACCATTGTGCTCATCCACTCCCCCATTCATAACTATAGCGTCATTTGGGCCGCTAGTATGTACAATTTCTTCGAATGTTATACCTAGAGCACAAATGGGGTTCGGTTTTGAGGTTGTATCTACGCCTCCTGCTGTTCCTCCTGAAAGTGTTCCGTTATTTGTATTCCATTCTGGCATTGACTGTAGTTTTATAGTCATATTAGAGGAAGATCCTTGGTTCATTACTCGATCATACCTTTTAAACACACTCAATAAAGAATCACAATTACACTCCATTGTTATTGTATTGAGCTCGCGAGCTGATATAACTGTATATAATCTGAATACATCATGAGGAATGGTACACCAAAGCTGACCAGTATCCCCTCGTAATATTGTACCGTTGTTACTGCTGTTGAGTGATGATTTTGGAGTGGATATTATTGTCAATCTTTCACTATTAAATCTTAAGATAGCCGTCTTTCGTAGCGAAGCAACTGTATTGATAGTAGTTCTTAGCAATTTATAATCATCAGGTGCTTCACAACCATTTACTATCAATTTTAATTTCATTTAACTGAATTAAGACACACCTTTTGTCTTCTTTTTTCTCTCATCATCTCCGTATGTTTATGTTGCTATTTTGATGTAAATAAAAAAGTTGAATAATAGACGAGGGCAAGTATAACTCGCCTATATTTGTAGCCGCAACCATTGAAAAAGAGCCATGAATATGGGAAACTAGTTGCACATAAAAATGCTGAAATTTAGAATTAGGCCAGTGAGACATATACGGTGTTATAAACGACACGCATATTTCTTACGATATAACCATACGACTACCCCTGCACAGAAGTTACAAGCACAGATCGAGCAAATACCTCTCGAAAATTACAGAAATTTCTCTATAGTTGCCCATGTTGACCATGGGAAGTCAACCTTAAGTGACAGACTGCTGGAAATAACGCATGTCATCGATCCCAATGCGAGAAATAAACAAGTTTTGGATAAATTGGAAGTCGAAAGAGAAAGAGGTATTACTATAAAGGCGCAAACATGTTCGATGTTTTATAAAGATAAGAGGACCGGAAAAAACTATCTTTTACATTTAATTGACACGCCAGGACATGTGGACTTCAGAGGTGAAGTTTCACGGTCATATGCGTCTTGTGGGGGAGCAATTCTTTTGGTTGATGCATCACAAGGCATACAAGCACAGACGGTTGCTAATTTTTATTTAGCCTTCAGTTTAGGATTGAAATTAATTCCAGTAATAAACAAAATTGATCTAAATTTTACAGATGTTAAACAGGTAAAGGATCAGATAGTGAATAACTTTGAGCTCCCCGAGGAAGATATAATCGGAGTAAGTGCTAAAACAGGATTAAATGTAGAGGAACTGTTACTACCGGCTATAATTGATCGTATACCACCACCAACGGGGAGGCCTGATAAACCCTTCAGAGCATTATTAGTGGATTCTTGGTACGACGCATACTTAGGAGCGGTTCTTCTAGTGAATATTGTTGATGGTTCTGTACGTAAAAATGACAAGGTTATTTGTGCTCAGACAAAAGAAAAATACGAAGTCAAAGATATTGGAATCATGTATCCTGACAGAACCTCTACAGGTACGCTAAAGACAGGACAGGTTGGCTATCTAGTGCTGGGAATGAAGGATTCTAAAGAAGCAAAAATTGGAGATACTATAATGCATTTAAGTAAAGTAAATGAAACGGAAGTACTTCCCGGATTTGAAGAACAAAAACCCATGGTATTTGTGGGTGCTTTCCCGGCTGATGGGATTGAATTCAAAGCCATGGATGATGATATGAGTAGACTTGTCCTCAACGATAGGTCAGTTACTTTGGAACGTGAGACCTCCAATGCTTTGGGTCAAGGTTGGAGATTGGGCTTTTTAGGATCTTTACATGCATCTGTTTTTCGTGAACGACTAGAAAAAGAGTATGGTTCGAAATTGATCATTACTCAACCCACAGTTCCTTATTTGGTGGAGTTTACCGATGGTAAGAAAAAGCTTATAACAAATCCGGATGAGTTTCCAGACGGAGCAACAAAGAGGGTGAACGTTGCTGCTTTCCATGAACCGTTTATAGAGGCAGTTATGACATTGCCCCAGGAATATTTAGGTAGTGTCATACGCTTATGCGATAGTAATAGAGGAGAACAAATTGATATAACATACCTAAACACCAATGGACAAGTGATGTTAAAATATTACCTTCCGCTATCGCATCTAGTTGATGACTTTTTTGGTAAATTAAAATCGGTGTCCAGAGGATTTGCCTCTTTAGATTATGAGGATGCTGGCTATAGAATTTCTGATGTTGTAAAACTGCAACTCTTGGTTAATGGAAATGCGATTGATGCCTTGTCAAGAGTACTTCATAAATCGGAAGTAGAGAGAGTGGGTAGAGAATGGGTGAAGAAGTTTAAAGAGTATGTTAAATCACAATTATATGAGGTCGTTATACAGGCCCGAGCTAATAACAAGATAATAGCTAGAGAAACAATTAAGGCAAGAAGAAAAGATGTTCTCCAAAAGCTGCATGCTTCTGATGTCTCACGAAGGAAAAAACTTTTGGCGAAACAGAAAGAGGGTAAAAAGCATATGAAAACTGTAGGTAATATTCAAATCAACCAAGAGGCATATCAGGCTTTTTTGCGCCGTTAGCATTGCATATTATTGTTATTACCATTTTAAAATTATACCAAGCTGTATATAGTTAAGTACTTTTCATTTGTAAATAAAAGAGAAAAATAGATTAATAAATATAATAATGGCATAATCATTATGCTTTAAGTATTTCCTCAAGTGTAACTACCCCTTTAAAATCTGGGTTTTCGATATTTTTCAGGACGGATTTGCTTACCTGCTGAGTGGATACTGTTGGCCTAATCAAGTCGTTCAAAAGCTGCAGCTTATTTCTCAATAGAAATTTGTTACCGCAGTAAAGTAGTTCAAGTGCAGTATGAATAAAAGACCGTGGTCCAATTGCATTTCTGTGCTCATCGAACATAAAACCGGGTCTCACAATAATAGGCCTGAAATATCTCTGCATTTTTTCTAGTTCAATCTCCGCCTCTCTTTTCGAATTAATATAGCCACTAGGAATCAATGGGAAACCTTTATCGGCGGAAATATACGTAAAAGATCTTTGATTTGCTTTTTCTTGCTCCTTTTTGCTTTTCTTTAGGATTTTTTGTTTAAATGTATCTGCCAAAATAATAGCACTTTGCTTATTCATCATTTCATAAGTAAAATAAGGACTGCTTTTTTTTAAAGGATTTGGACCTGCACCAAAAGATAGAAGGCGTGATTTTGAATCATATGTAGGGGATTTGGATAGAGTTTGCTTATAATTTTCATTTTCTAGGAGGATTCCCAAAGAATGAACTACGTTAGTAGCATTATTCAATAATTCATGGTAAGAATCAGGCTTAAAAATGTCAGCAGCGGTCCATTGGACCTCCTGCATCCATTGCTTATCATTTAATTCATTGCTATGAGGAGCTTTACCGGACCTTGACACAGAAACGACTTGGTAGCCCGAAGTCACTGCTTCTTGACAAATTCTTTTACCTAAAAATCCATTGCCTCCAAAAACTATAAGCTTTGGTATCATTTTCTACTTCAGTTCAAGCTTTAGCTGTATTTTTGTATACGATACATATTTCCCTTATTTTTTTATTTTTTCAATGTTTTCCTGTTTTTCTATTATGCAAAAGCGACAAGATGGCATTACGAGGAGACACTCAACTAAAAAAAAAAAATGAGTCAAATTGCCAGACTTTGTAGAGAAGTAAAAAGTTAATGCTAAGATGCTCTTTATGTATTAGTCTTTTAACATATTCAAGGATACGTAAATATTCTGATTATATACTAATAATTAATAATAAAAAAATTGTTTTGATCTACAAGATTTTTATTTATTTTCATGAGTAATGTACAAAAGACACATCATCACGCCTTATTTTTATCCAAATGCACATCAATTTGCTTGTAATTATCCCACGCAATACGATATATAAAACTTGGATTGAACCCACCGACGTTTGTAATGTAGATATCAATATTTTCAGGCGGAACATAATCGGTAATTTGATTAACTGTATCTAATCTTTTTCTTGGATCCATTCTAGGTAATATACGTTGGGACCCACCAAATTCGACAAACTTCTCTACGTCGAACGGATATAGAGGAGAAAGCTTATACAAACCTGCAACAGCAAATACAGGGGTTCTAAATTCTCGGGCGCATTCACAAACGGATGATACACCTGAATTTGACGAGATAGTCCCCCCATTGACAAAAACGGCTTTAGTGCCGATAATAACCTTACCCACACGGGACATTAAAGCAAAAACAGCTGAGTCTGGGACTACTAGGGTTTCTATGTTGTGCTGTGCTAATTTTTTGGCAAACTCATGTGCATTCTTGGTGTTATTAGGGAACCCCTCTGTAACTAAAACCGTAAATGTTCTATTACTACGTTCGCGAGCAGTAATCAGAAATTTTAATACGGTTTTTGAATCAGGTGTGGGAGTTAATAAAATCTCATGATCGTGAATCAAATCAATAGCAATTTGCTGAATACCTTCATCAATGTTTTTTATCTCATCTATAAGATCCTTGATACCCTGAATGGCTACTTGACGGTAATCAGTCTTGGTTTTCATACTAGAGCTCCCTGAACTATTTTTTCTATTCTGATGAGGTTGCTCCGGTTTCTGTAATAAATTAAACATAGAGGAAATCAAAGGTTCAGCAACGGATGTGGATGTGACAGTTGTGCTCATAGTGTCTTCTTCTACTTCATCCCTCAAAACAGCCAGTATTCTTCTAATTACGTTACCGCAACTGAAAGCAGTAGGATGAGCTTTTTCTAGACTATTACCTAAATCTCTGATTTGTTCAATAAGGTCATTAACATGGTTCCAACGAGCTGCAGAGATAAATCGCATTAACAGTTGTAAAGTTTCCAAGGCGATGGCGTATGAACCTTGCACTTGTCTTCTTTTTAACTTAGCAACGAAAGTGTCAATGGTAACATTCACATCAGATGTTGCCGCATTCGGATGTACTGAAGTGAATGCTTGAGAGGACATCTTATGTTGGGCAAAAGTTCGAAAGTTGGCGTGTTGTGTTTACTGGTTCCGCACGAGTAATGAATGGTCTGTTTCATTTATGAAGGTTTTTTCTATGTCCATTTTTTTTTTTCAGCATCACGAAGAAAAAAAGCTTGCGGTTGGGAAGCAGAGGTATCATATACTCAAGCTGTATAGTTCAAAGCCTTTCATAAAGGCTATTCCTTAGTATATATGATAATGGGCTTGCTATGTGTTTTTGAATCTATCTAAAATTTCTTGCTATGTAGTCGTGTGTAGCATAGAGACATATCAAGAAAAGGCTAAAATATCTTCGGTTATGCACCTTATTCACCGTTATATTCGGCCAGATTTCTTGCAGTTTCTATTAAAAGGGCTCTAAGTTTCATATCCTCTGGGGCTAAAGCTAAACCTCTCTCGCATGTTGCCCTAGCCTCTTCCCACTGTCTCAATTTTAGCAAACAGTCCGCCTTCCTGACAAATACGTCTGGTTGGATAAGTCCCGTACCAAGTAAGAAATCCAAGTCTTGCAACGCCTCTAAATGCTTTCCGAGTATTAAACATAAATCTATTTTACTACGAAGCATAAAGTGTAGCTCTGGTAGCTGAATAGCAAAAGCTTCCCAAGGCGCTCTTTTTCTTTGTGCCATTTCGATTGCTAAAGAAACATTCTTCAATGCCTCATTCAATTTTTTTTGTTGTAAATTCTTCATACCACTTTCAAATAAACCCTTGATCATTTTGCTTAGAGCTTCATTCGGTTGTGGTGTAAAATTTGGGTTGGTTTCTCCAATCAAAGATGTAGTGAGAACATTTATTTGATCGATATTAGTTTCGGTAGATAGTGCAACAACAGCATCACTCGCAGTGATCAGTTTACTGTTTGCATTGTATTCAAGGGTAACCATGGTTGAATAAGCTTGCTTTGGTATGCCTTTAACGCAAGTTGAAGGAGACGTTTCTTTGATTTTAAGGCTATTGGTTTTATGTTCAAAGATATAATCTAATTGTTACGTGTGCTCCTACATCCGTTTGAAACGATCCATAAACGATCTAAAAAATATAATATTAGACAAGCCAAATACGTTTAAATATACTTAAATCACAGCATATTCACATTCAACTATTTGTTATATATTTAAATCTGTTTTATAAAAGACAGGAGTACCAGTTAGTTTGTGTTTTCTTGTTGCAATTATAAAATCTTCAAAATCATGTGGATTTTTATTGAATTTCTATATCGAGATGAATGTAAATATGTATACAGTTTAGGGTAGGGAAAAAAGAAAGCTTGTTCTCGTTTGTCCCTTATAAATCAGCATCATCTTCATCAGGCAATGGCAAAGCAGTAGCTTGTTCCATTTCTTGTTGGTATTGTTGCATCAATTGTTCATCGACTTGGACTTCTGGTGGGGCTAAAGCTGGAGAAGCAACAAATTCTAATTGTGGGTTACCAGCCAATTTTCTGGCCAACCATAAGAAAGGCTTTTCAAAGTTGTAGTTGGACTTGGCAGAAATATCGTAGTATTGCAAGTTTTTCTTTCTGTGGAAAGTGATAGTCTTGGCCTTGACCTTTCTTTCTTTGACATCGACCTTGTTACCACACAAGACAATTGGGATGTTTTCACAAACACGGACTAAATCCCTGTGCCAGTTTGGAACGTTCTTGTAAGTAATTCTGGAAGTAACATCGAACATGATGATGGCACATTGGGCGTTAATGTAGTAACCGTCTCTTAAACCACCGAATTTTTCTTGGCCGGCAGTATCCCAGACATCAAATTTAATTTCACCGAAGTTGGTGTAAAAGGATAAAGGATGCACTTCGACACCAATGGTGGCGATGTACTTCTTTTCGAATTCACCGGTCAAATGTCTCTTGACAAAAGTGGTCTTACCAGTACCACCATCACCGACAAGAACTAGTTTGAATGTTGGAACTTCACCGTTAGCAGCTGGGGCAGACATTTATAATATAAATGAGTTTATTTGATTTTCCTTTTGTACTGGACTAAAAATCGATTGAGGGAAAAATGTTGAAGGAGCAGTTCTTCCTGTTTAAAAACGAAACAAACTTAAAAGGTGAGGAAAAGTTGATCATACAGTTCAAATTTTTCAAAATCTTCGCCAAAGAAAAAAGAAACGAAAATTTTTTTTCTATCTCGGTGGGATGAGCTTTCGTCCAGAGCGATATTATCCTAAGGTGACGAACCACGCATGTCCTTCATAAACGGATCATTATTTATTTACCAAAGAAGCGTAGGTCATACTTAGAAAGTAATAGTTATTGAAATAAAAGAATAGTAGTAATAGGAAAGATAAAGACGTGTCTATGTACAATTGTATTTTTTGTTTAAAAAATAAATTCTGCATTTTGTGTGGCTGATTACAAAGAGTGCGTAGTGTATTTTGCTTTTTCTTTATTGTACTGGATTCGAATATAAAAAGATGAGAGGAAGAAAGCCAAAAATAATGATCTTGTTCAGCTTGTGGTTCTGTTTGTTTTTTCTTCGACAAGGAGGATGCTATGAAAAGTTCAATGACTTTCTTTGGTTTCCTCAGCATCATCCAAAACTAGCCAATCCTCTTCAATTGGCTCTGACTCACCCTCTTCAGACTCTTTAGCAACATGAGCAGTTTCTACATTTTGCTCGGTGTAAGCCTTTAAAGCCTCTGGGCCTTGAAGTTCCAATTCTGGTAGATTTGGTTTTTGTGGTGGGTTCCAAGGCTTAACATTACCTTCAGCATCTTGCAAGGTACTTGGAGCCAGTTTGGTGTCTTTTAGTTCCCTCAAATACAAATCTTGTATGACGTTGTAGGATATTCTTGTGGTAGTGAAATTTCTATTGCACAGTCTCAATGGCAGAACTGAAGCATTGAGCAGTATTCTTCTGGAAGCGATAGGGAACATTTTGATTAGGACTGGTACGCAGACGGTTCAAGTTTGTATGGACTGGTGACTGGTAGATGAACCTGTATATAAGTTAACACCCCTTCCTTATAACATCTGAGCAGTGGGTTTTTTTTTTTTTCTTTGATATTGAGGACAAAGGAAGAAGTTGGTTGGTCGGGTAAAAGAACTACGCTTTTTTTATGATGCATAATTGGTTCGTGTATGGCGATATGAGAATCGGCAATCAAATACAATACCAACATACTTGTTTTACATAATAACAAGCAGTCTGGACAAGCTTGATAGACTAATAATCTTGAATGATGTTTAAATGCTTTTTCGAGGAAAGCGGCATTTGAAGATAAGCGCAAGTTCTCTTACAATAAGCTCGATTTCAATAAAAACAAGTGTGTATGCACAAGAGGCAACAGAACGTCAATGCCCAGAAAATGAAGTATTTCGGCTTTTCCTTCCAATGCATTTTTTTTTCATTAGAACGCTGATCAGCTGTGTATAGTTTAATTTTATTCTCATTTTCATTTTACAATTTTAAGAGCCGCCGAGGCCTAGAACGAGAAATCCGTTTCCCGCTTTTTCTTCTCCTTACGTCGTCAGATTCTATATGGGCAGTTCTCGCGTTATTCGTCATCAGGCAAGTAATTATGCCCAATCAGCTTACCAATGTCACATAAAGGAACCACTATTATCCCTTTTTGGTAATGAAAAACAACACTCTTCCGGTACGACAGCCGCTGCGGCAATTACTTTTCCCCAAAAGCTCATAATCGATCAATTAACGCGTAAACGAAAAACAAAAAAAAAAAAAATACGTAAATTAGGTCTTCATACGAGCGTTTTTTTTTTTTTGAGGATCGTTTGCATGTCTAGCGCGGCAAGCGTGTTTACAGGCATTCGTTGTGTGTTCATGTTTAGAACAAATGCTAAGTGATAATTATAACTGAATCCTACTCATAACAATTGCACACCTTGTCGCTTTCTTTTACTCAAGGGCGACAAAACGAGAACACATCCTCGAGCTATAGCCGCGGGGCCTGCTGACTCGAAACTCGTCGGGCTTTGCAGCCATAATCCAGGGCAGTGGCCGCATCGTTCGGGTCGAATGGAGGGCTAGCTACTTGTGATTTCCGAAAAACGGACTGCAAAAAATGAGGAACAATAGAACACCGCGCGCTTTCTTTTGGGGCTGTCTGGAGAAACCAGTGAAAAGTGCGCACGCGTATTGCGGCTTAAAAAGATACCCGTCCATTCAAGAATGGCCGATTTAACAGAAAAGAGTAAAGAGATGAGTTTTGCGAGATCAGAAACAAAAACAAAAAGGAAAAAAAAAGGAAATTTTTTTGGGAGAAGGAAAAAAGGGTTAAGTCTGTAGAGAAACTCCGTAGTTCCCTTCTGTATTACTAATTGGTTACCAAGTAATAAATACCTGAGAGTAGTAATATATAAAAGAGAAATCGTATAAGGACCGTGTTAAATTTATATATATTAAGGAAGTCTTTCGGTTGGTAGTGTGAGATAACTAATTCTTTTTGGAGAGCCTTCTTCTTTGCTCTATCGTGGTAATAATCTACATATTCTCACAATCGCACACGTACGCTTTCTCTCTCACAAGTAACAAATTATTCTTTTTGCATTATAGACTACGTACGATAAAAATATAAAAACAGAAAATGGTCGAAGGTGATTTTGTCGATGAGCAATCGAACATTGCCTTACTAAGCTCCAAATCCATGTGTGGTGATCATCATAGCGTCAAGAATAGCATAGGGGATGAGATCTTTAAATTATTGACAAAGATTTTAAATTCGGATGAGAAAGCAAGCGGAGATGTGCACACACTCGTTTCTGGGACCCCGGATCTCTCAAATTTTAACCTCGATAATGAACCACTGGAAAACATACTCGCTGTTTTCATAATATCTTTTATTATTGTAGTGGTTGGAGTTTTACTACTTGGGTTGATTGGCATGATATTCATATCTCTCCGTTCAGGCAGCAGTAATGATAAGAAACTACAGTCCAACGATGAAGAAAAGCAAGCACTTGCTGAAAAAGCATGAAATAAAAATAGATATAATAGATGGCACCGCTCTTCACGCCCGAAAGTTGGACATTTTAAATTTTAATTCTCATGATAGTAACGATCGTGCACATTCAATTAATTATCGCATACCAAACATTTTTTTTCCTTTTTCAATTCAACTAATCTCAATTTTTTAATTTTCCTTTTTTTATTTCCTTTTTTTTTATTCTCATCATACCATTTTCATTCGTTGTTGATATCTCTATTGTTTTTTTTGGCAAAATATAGTCTACATATAATATTTAATAATCTAATCTGATAGCGTTAATTTCCATACCGCCTCCTTTTATATCCGTTGGCACTCGACGGTTTCCGTATGCCGTCGGAATGCATCCGCTTCTTGGACTCCTTGATCGTGGTTTGCAGTATATCTACACTGTAAAATATAGAAGTTTTTGGAATGGTGTTACTCCATTGTGATAATATCTTTGGGGGTTCTAGCTTCTTTGGGTTATTCAACCTAGGAAATGGATTGCTCTCGCACGTCTCATCTCTGGATCTTGAAGTTTGCTTGAAGGAATGGTGTGCAGATTTTTCATTGGCTCTTTGGGGTAATTTGCTGGCTTTAACCAAATCTCCTATATCAAACCTGTTAGCATCCACAAATACTTTGGAATATCCTGGTGAGCCATCGTATAACAATTTCAAGGTATCTATTGAGGTTTGTGCCAGTTCTTTTTGGTTCATTTTCTTCACATGCATGATGTGTCTTTTCTCCTTATTTGAAAGGCATGTAACTTTTAGCGTCTCATTTTGACTACTGTTTTCTCTTTCTTTCCTGCCTCTTTTTCCAATGTGGCGTCTTTTATGATTATGTTTATTAATAATGTCTCTTGCTTTGTTCCTATAATAGTCAGCTGTTATACGAAGGTGATTCTTACCGACCAAGTGCGATTTACGAACGCTCAACGTGTCATGGGTCAAATACGAATGACAGTATTCACAATAGTATCTCGTCATTGCCTATCTCTTTCCTCTCCGTTACTTGAGCACCTTCATCGCCTACACTAGGAGCTCATATTATATCTTCAGTATAGCAAGAATATTTTCTGTTATCCTTAACGCTTACCCGCCTATGTACCTTGACACTTGCGGAAATCTAGTGTTCAATGATAAGGTACTGTGTGGAACATATGAAAGTGAAAAGAGTTTGAACCGTTTATTATCTCTATACAAGTGTCTCTATTCACATATAAAAGAGTGAAAATAAAAATAACTTTTAAGATTTTATTACCTACATGAGATTAGAAAAATCATAACTATATTACTCAGCGGCTGTGCCTGTTGTTGATCAAAAGAAAAGATCCGCCCCTTCGAACGTCTTAGTGCCGCCTTTTGCCCGCTTATCAATTTTCTCTGAGGGAACATAACGGCATTTATCTATTCGACTTCCAAATCTACATACACGTATATAGATACATATATATATGTGTGTGTGCGCCTGTGTGTACTAGCACTTCTCAATATTATAATTCTTCCGTAAAGTTCGATCGTGACTTCCTGTTGCACAGTTATCTTAAATAATAGAATAAAAAGCTAACGCAGATTCAAGTGGGGCGTTGTCAGGCACACAAAAAGACAAGACAAAAAGTAGCGTACTAGACTTACAGTTATGCTGTTGTGTAATAGAAAAGTCCCCAAGACTTTAAATACCTGTTTTATACTGCATATATTCACTCTGTTAACACTGGGTGTGTTAGTGTCCGGAATGCCGTCAAAAATGGTATCATTCGCCTCTCAGGAGACTTTGCAGAGAATAAATAATCTCCTTCGAGGGTCTGCCAATCGAGATGTTGACATTATTGCAGAATATTTGAAAAAAGACGACGATGATGATGGCGGCGATAAGGATCACCATAACATCGATATTGACCCTTTACCTCGCCGTCCTAGTTTAACGCCTGATAGGCAACTTCTAAAAGTCGGTTTGCATGGTGCTATAAGTTCAGATTTAGAAGTCTGTAGTAATTTGACTATAAATGAGGTACTCCTGAAATTTCCCGGTTCTAACGCTGCAGACGCTGCAGTAACACAAGCTCTTTGTAAGGGTATGGTGAATTTTTTTAATAGTGGGATTGGAGGTGGTGGCTACGTAGTTTTTTCTGGCAAAGACGATGAAGATCATCTATCCATTGATTTTAGAGAAAAAGCACCCATGGATTCACATAAGTTCATGTTCGAAAACTGCTCTCTATGCTCAAAAATAGGGGGTCTTGCTGTCGGTGTTCCAGGTGAATTGATGGGTCTCTATCGCCTCTTTAAAGAAAGAGGTAGCGGCCAAGTTGATTGGCGTGATCTAATTGAACCAGTCGCAAAGCTGGGAAGCGTGGGTTGGCAAATAGGCGAAGCACTCGGTGCCACTTTAGAACTTTATGAGGATGTTTTCCTGACATTGAAGGAAGATTGGTCGTTTGTATTGAATTCTACCCATGACGGTGTTTTGAAAGAAGGCGATTGGATCAAGAGGCCGGCACTATCTAACATGCTAATGGAACTGGCTAAAAATGGTTCCGTGGCCCCATTTTATGACCCCGATCACTGGATTGCAAAATCCATGATTGATACTGTCGCAAAATACAATGGAATAATGAACTTGCAGGATGTTTCATCGTATGATGTTCATGTTACTAAACCACTGTCCATGAAAATTAGGAAGGGCGCCAATTTCATCCCTGATAACGATATGACCGTATTAACAAGTAGCGGCTCAAGTTCCGGGGCTGCACTACTTGCGGCGTTAAGGATAATGGATAATTTCCAGAATCAAGAAGGGGGCGATTATGAAAAAGAAACTACCTATCATTTGCTTGAAAGCATGAAATGGATGGCAAGCGCAAGAAGCAGGTTAGGCGATTTTGAAGGCGAAGCATTACCTAAGCATATAGAAGAGGTATTGGATCCAGAATGGGCTTTGAAAGCAGTGAAATCAATCAAAAGAAACTCTCAAGACGGAAATTTTAAAACTTTAGAAAACTGGACGCTTTATGATCCGGCATACGATATCAATAACCCGCATGGAACTGCCCACTTCAGTATAGTAGATTCACATGGGAATGCTGTTTCCTTGACAACCACCATCAACTTGTTGTTCGGTTCCTTAGTACACGACCCAAAAACCGGGGTGATCTTCAATAATGAAATGGACGATTTCGCTCAATTCAACAAATCTAATAGTTTTGAATTGGCACCCTCCATATACAACTTTCCCGAGCCCGGGAAAAGACCCCTATCATCCACTGCACCCACTATTGTGCTGTCAGAATTAGGCATCCCAGACCTCGTGGTCGGCGCTTCCGGCGGCTCAAGAATCACTACGAGTGTTTTACAAACAATTGTGAGGACGTACTGGTATAACATGCCTATATTGGAAACGATAGCCTATCCACGTATACACCACCAGTTACTGCCCGACCGCATAGAACTGGAAAGCTTCCCCATGATCGGTAAAGCCGTACTAAGCACTCTCAAGGAAATGGGATATACGATGAAAGAAGTATTTCCCAAGAGCGTAGTTAATGCTATACGCAATGTCAGGGGAGAATGGCATGCGGTGAGTGACTATTGGAGAAAAAGAGGAATCTCCTCCGTATACTAAGATGTGGGGTAAGAATGGTACTGTAATATAGTTCAAGATAATAGTACGTAATGTAGGGAGCCTGCTTCTGTGGTATATAAATAAATACTGGGCTTGCGTTTATTTTTAAAGAATCAATATTTACTTTTCATTAACAAAGGGCATACGCCCTTAAAACAAAACAAAAAATCCAGATCATGCGAGCTTTGCCTTTTTCAGTAAGTTTCCCTACCTTGCAGCCGAGACGCGACTTCGGAACGATGCCAGCATACGTATTTACCATTATTAAAAAAATCTGATGGCTTGATACTGCGCGTTTCTTTTTATAGCATTAATACGCACACATACGCGCATTGTTGTTTACTATAAATAAACCGTGGGGACCTGACCCAGTCATCCTCCCTGTGTTTACAGTGCGGTGCACACGAGCCTGAGACAAGCCCGTAACCAGGCGCGTTGCCGCAAATACAGAGGCGCCCCAGACAACACCGCAGTGTGAAGCACTGTCAATTTAAAACCGTGGCTTGCTGGAGATGCCCAGACCAACCCTGTTGGGTTTTTCTCTCGAGCACGCCGTTATAATTTTAGCGTGTTCCGTACCTGTGTGCACATCAATAAGCGGTGTAACAAACTTGAACTTGCCATCTCATATCGTCATATGAGCAGTTGCAGAGAAAGGCACTTTAAATAAAAAGGCGTGGATGATAAAAAATGTATATAAGTTGGATGGATTTTTGGGAAAAAGTAATGTTTTTGCAGACGTTTTAAATACTCCCTCCCTTTTCTTAGTAATTTTTATTATGTATTGACTAAGTCAAAAATAACTATAGAAAACTAAAGTTTACGAGAGGACCCAAAAGTTTTGAATAACACGTGCCTTTGATTTTTTGTTTACTTTCTTTTTCTAGTTAATTACCAACTAAAATGCTTTCGCTTAAAACGTTACTGTGTACGTTGTTGACTGTGTCATCAGTACTCGCTACCCCAGTCCCTGCAAGAGACCCTTCTTCCATTCAATTTGTTCATGAGGAGAACAAGAAAAGATACTACGATTATGACCACGGTTCCCTCGGAGAACCAATCCGTGGTGTCAACATTGGTGGTTGGTTACTTCTTGAACCATACATTACTCCATCTTTGTTCGAGGCTTTCCGTACAAATGATGACAACGACGAAGGAATTCCTGTCGACGAATATCACTTCTGTCAATATTTAGGTAAGGATTTGGCTAAAAGCCGTTTACAGAGCCATTGGTCTACTTTCTACCAAGAACAAGATTTCGCTAATATTGCTTCCCAAGGTTTCAACCTTGTCAGAATTCCTATCGGTTACTGGGCTTTCCAAACTTTGGACGATGATCCTTATGTTAGCGGCCTACAGGAATCTTACCTAGACCAAGCCATCGGTTGGGCTAGAAACAACAGCTTGAAAGTTTGGGTTGATTTGCATGGTGCCGCTGGTTCGCAGAACGGGTTTGATAACTCTGGTTTGAGAGATTCATACAAGTTTTTGGAAGACAGCAATTTGGCCGTTACTACAAATGTCTTGAACTACATATTGAAAAAATACTCTGCGGAGGAATACTTGGACACTGTTATTGGTATCGAATTGATTAATGAGCCATTGGGTCCTGTTCTAGACATGGATAAAATGAAGAATGACTACTTGGCACCTGCTTACGAATACTTGAGAAACAACATCAAGAGTGACCAAGTTATCATCATCCATGACGCTTTCCAACCATACAATTATTGGGATGACTTCATGACTGAAAACGATGGCTACTGGGGTGTCACTATCGACCATCATCACTACCAAGTCTTTGCTTCTGATCAATTGGAAAGATCCATTGATGAACATATTAAAGTAGCTTGTGAATGGGGTACCGGAGTTTTGAATGAATCCCACTGGACTGTTTGTGGTGAGTTTGCTGCCGCTTTGACTGATTGTACAAAATGGTTGAATAGTGTTGGCTTCGGCGCTAGATACGACGGTTCTTGGGTCAATGGTGACCAAACATCTTCTTACATTGGCTCTTGTGCTAACAACGATGATATAGCTTACTGGTCTGACGAAAGAAAGGAAAACACAAGACGTTATGTGGAGGCACAACTAGATGCCTTTGAAATGAGAGGGGGTTGGATTATCTGGTGTTACAAGACAGAATCTAGTTTGGAATGGGATGCTCAAAGATTGATGTTCAATGGTTTATTCCCTCAACCATTGACTGACAGAAAGTATCCAAACCAATGTGGCACAATTTCTAACTAAGTCGCCCTCAGTCCGCTCATTTTAGCTGAATTTTCTAATGTTATTTTTCATCAGCAAAACTTAACAGAACGTTAATTTATCTACCCCTTTTAGTTCATTATCTCTTTTTTATCCAACATTTTACAGAGATCTCTCACTTAAGTCTAAGTAAAGACATTATTTTATATGGTACACTTATAGAATATACGATAATAATAATAAAAACTATGTAACATAACCTTCAGAATTTAATATTAGTTTCCTTTTTACCTCATTGCACTAATAAAAAAATTCTACAGAATCTCCGAAAAAGAAAATCCAGCTTACTCTTTTTGTTTTCTTCTTCACACGTGAGCTTTTCCGCCGGCATACGTTCCGTTCCGTGTCGTCTTGCATAAAATTTCCGAATCACATGTTCGTAAAACAACCGGAAGTGCCCCGAATATAAAGTCAATTCTCACCGCTGTTGTAACTGGAGCTTTAAGGTGTTATCTAAGGAAGGATAAAAGAACTTAAACAACAACAAACAAAAAATTAAGTTACAATGCCAGCATTATTAAAAAGATTATTGTTTCAAGTGGGTCCTCATCCAAACGAAAGAACATTCACCTTATCCTCTGTTTCAACTGATGGGCACTATATTTCCTTGAGACCATTTGTTAAGCCAAGCGGTGATGAGTTATCTTTTCCTTTCGAATGGGCCTTTGCCGGTACAAACGAAACAGTTAAAGCTAATGATCAAGGAAACGGTGTCGTTACTCAAGATTTCAATTTCTGGTTGGATACAAATGTGTACTTGAACGTTCCAAACACCCATCGTGGCGAAGTGAACACCACTTGGAAAAATTGGGATTCTGGTTGTGTCGAGGAAACAGGCGCTGTTTACCCATTCGGTGCCGACAAAGAAAGCGTCTCTTTCAGAGAATTGTGGCAACCAGTTGACCCATCAAGAGAAGATCTAGTCATCGTCTCACCAAACAATGAGAAGTTCTCGTCGAATGCTAGGTCAATTGTCCTCAAAGTTACTGACGAAGCTTATGATGGTTTGGTTATTGTTATTGGTAGATGGATTCAAGGGTTTTTGTCCCAAAAGAATAATAACACTATTGAAGGCTTGAACTTCATCAGATTACTTGAAAAAGATTCAGGTAAATCTGAGTTCTTATTAAGCTACGGTAAGGAAGTAAACAAAATTCCACAAAGCTACGAAAATTTGAAGAAAGGTTCCACTGTAACCAGCAATGGGTTGAACTGGGAAGTTATTGAATATCACGCTTAATAAAGGAGAATAAATCGTTTTCTACTTTCTTCTGCTGCTATAATAAGCACCTATGGGATCTATATAGTATTTTTATAACGATAGACTTTATAAAAGAAAATACCTAAGTGAAAATTTGGTGAATTTTGAGATAATTGTTGGGATTCCATTTTTAATAAGGCAATAATATTAGGTATGTAGAATATACTAGAAGTTCTCCTCGAGGATTTAGGAATCCATAAAAGGGAATCTGCAATTCTACACAATTCTATAAATATTATTATCATCGTTTTATATGTTAATATTCATTGATCCTATTACATTATCAATCCTTGCGTTTCAGCTTCCACTAATTTAGATGACTATTTCTCATCATTTGCGTCATCTTCTAACACCGTATATGATAATATACTAGTAACGTAAATACTAGTTAGTAGATGATAGTTGATTTTTATTCCAACACTAAGAAATAATTTCGCCATTTCTTGAATGTATTTAAAGATATTTAATGCTATAATAGACATTTAAATCCAATTCTTCCAACATACAATGGGAGTTTGGCCGAGTGGTTTAAGGCGTCAGATTTAGGTGGATTTAACCTCTAAAATCTCTGATATCTTCGGATGCAAGGGTTCGAATCCCTTAGCTCTCATTATTTTTTGCTTTTTCTCTTGAGGTCACATGATCGCAAAATGGCAAATGGCACGTGAAGCTGTCGATATTGGGGAACTGTGGTGGTTGGCAAATGACTAATTAAGTTAGTCAAGGCGCCATCCTCATGAAAACTGTGTAACATAATAACCGAAGTGTCGAAAAGGTGGCACCTTGTCCAATTGAACACGCTCGATGAAAAAAATAAGATATATATAAGGTTAAGTAAAGCGTCTGTTAGAAAGGAAGTTTTTCCTTTTTCTTGCTCTCTTGTCTTTTCATCTACTATTTCCTTCGTGTAATACAGGGTCGTCAGATACATAGATACAATTCTATTACCCCCATCCATACAATGCCATCTCATTTCGATACTGTTCAACTACACGCCGGCCAAGAGAACCCTGGTGACAATGCTCACAGATCCAGAGCTGTACCAATTTACGCCACCACTTCTTATGTTTTCGAAAACTCTAAGCATGGTTCGCAATTGTTTGGTCTAGAAGTTCCAGGTTACGTCTATTCCCGTTTCCAAAACCCAACCAGTAATGTTTTGGAAGAAAGAATTGCTGCTTTAGAAGGTGGTGCTGCTGCTTTGGCTGTTTCCTCCGGTCAAGCCGCTCAAACCCTTGCCATCCAAGGTTTGGCACACACTGGTGACAACATCGTTTCCACTTCTTACTTATACGGTGGTACTTATAACCAGTTCAAAATCTCGTTCAAAAGATTTGGTATCGAGGCTAGATTTGTTGAAGGTGACAATCCAGAAGAATTCGAAAAGGTCTTTGATGAAAGAACCAAGGCTGTTTATTTGGAAACCATTGGTAATCCAAAGTACAATGTTCCGGATTTTGAAAAAATTGTTGCAATTGCTCACAAACACGGTATTCCAGTTGTCGTTGACAACACATTTGGTGCCGGTGGTTACTTCTGTCAGCCAATTAAATACGGTGCTGATATTGTAACACATTCTGCTACCAAATGGATTGGTGGTCATGGTACTACTATCGGTGGTATTATTGTTGACTCTGGTAAGTTCCCATGGAAGGACTACCCAGAAAAGTTCCCTCAATTCTCTCAACCTGCCGAAGGATATCACGGTACTATCTACAATGAAGCCTACGGTAACTTGGCATACATCGTTCATGTTAGAACTGAACTATTAAGAGATTTGGGTCCATTGATGAACCCATTTGCCTCTTTCTTGCTACTACAAGGTGTTGAAACATTATCTTTGAGAGCTGAAAGACACGGTGAAAATGCATTGAAGTTAGCCAAATGGTTAGAACAATCCCCATACGTATCTTGGGTTTCATACCCTGGTTTAGCATCTCATTCTCATCATGAAAATGCTAAGAAGTATCTATCTAACGGTTTCGGTGGTGTCTTATCTTTCGGTGTAAAAGACTTACCAAATGCCGACAAGGAAACTGACCCATTCAAACTTTCTGGTGCTCAAGTTGTTGACAATTTAAAGCTTGCCTCTAACTTGGCCAATGTTGGTGATGCCAAGACCTTAGTCATTGCTCCATACTTCACTACCCACAAACAATTAAATGACAAAGAAAAGTTGGCATCTGGTGTTACCAAGGACTTAATTCGTGTCTCTGTTGGTATCGAATTTATTGATGACATTATTGCAGACTTCCAGCAATCTTTTGAAACTGTTTTCGCTGGCCAAAAACCATGAGTGTGCGTAATGAGTTGTAAAATTATGTATAAACCTACTTTCTCTCACAAGTACTATACTTTTATAAAACGAACTTTATTGAAATGAATATCCTTTTTTTCCCTTGTTACATGTCGTGACTCGTACTTTGAACCTAAATTGTTCTAACATCAAAGAACAGTGTTAATTCGCAGTCGAGAAGAAAAATATGGTGAACAAGACTCATCTACTTCATGAGACTACTTTACGCCTCCTATAAAGCTGTCACACTGGATAAATTTATTGTAGGACCAAGTTACAAAAGAGGATGATGGAGGTTTCTTTACAATAAAGAAGCACATGTGTGTTAACGTTTTTAGTATTTGCTTGTTATGTAAATCAGGAAAACTTCGCGGGATTTGGTTGGATGCTACTTTCCATACAATAAATATTATAGATCTAAAAAGCCAAATTACAAGTAAAGATTAGTAAAGCTGTTGGAATTCCATCGTTGATAAAAATGTTAGTTATTAAATATAAAAGTCAGAATAGGTGAACTTGGATTTAATTGTTGGCATTTCGTTGCTGCTAGAGGCCATAATATTAGATAGCCAGGACATACTAGTTCTCCTCGTGGTATAGGAATCCATAAAATGGAATTGGTGATTCTATGTGATATATTCACATTCTTACTACATTATCAATCCTTGCACTTCAGCTTCCTCTAACCTCGATGACATCTTCTCATAACTTATGTCATCATCTAACGCCGTCTATTATAATATATTGATAGTATAAGTATTAGTTGATAGACAATAGTGGATTTTTATTCCAACAGTGTCTTTGTTCGTCTCAGATATAGTCGGATTGCCCTTTTAAGCAATCAATAGTGTTTTATTTGCAACAATGTCGTCATAGTTTAATATGTCCTATAAGATGTTAACTTGCTCAACATTCAACAAAGTTTGGTCTCTTGGCCCAGTTGGTTAAGGCACCGTGCTAATAACGCGGGGATCAGCGGTTCGATCCCGCTAGAGACCATTTATTTTTAAATTCGACCGTCTGACAGACGGTGCACTTATTACTTAATTTTTTTTTTTTTTTAATCCTCGTTAAACTGAGTACATAATCAGCAACAATATAATATAAAAGTTTTGCTTTTTTATGTACGTACAATAGGGGTACTTAAATAAATAAATAAACAATAAAACAATCAATAAATAAATAATATACGATCATAAATTACGAGATATATTTCATAGTCTTGACTTCTCCAGCCGAACGTCATTAAATTTAAGGCAGAAAAGATAAACAAGGGTACGGTGTACAGAAGACAAAATAAATAATAACCTTTAAAAGATTATAACAATGTTTTCATTATTTCTTCTCATCGGCCTTAATTTTATTTAAGGCAGAACCATATTTGAACCATTCAATTTGCTCATCGTTGAAAGTATGGGTCAACACAGCATCCCATGGCTTACCATTCTTTGGATGAACTCTCATTGTTACAGGCTTACCTGGAGCCAATTCAGCTAGACCCAGAATATCGATTCTGTCATCAGGGTTGATCTTGTCATAGTCAGCTGGGTTCTTGAAGTTCAATGGCAATAGACCTTGTTTTTTCAAGTTAGTTTCATGGATACGAGCGAAAGACTTTGTGATGATAGCGAAACCGCCCAAGAATCTTGGTTCCAAAGCAGCGTGTTCACGAGAGGAACCTTCACCAAAGTTTTCATCACCAATAACAACCCACTTGATACCTTGGTCTCTGTAATCTCTAGCAGTGTCTGGAACACCTTTGTATTCACCAGTATATACATTTTTAACACAGTTAGCCTTCTTGTTTTCAGCATTAATAGCACCAATCATATAGTTATTAGAAATGTTTTCTAAATGACCTCTGTATTTCAACCATGGACCAGCCATAGAAATATGATCAGTAGTTGTCTTACCGACGGCCTTAATCAAGATTGGCATGTCTTTAGCATCCTTACCATCCCAAGGTTTGAATGGTTTCAACAGTTGTAGACGGTCTGAAGTTGGAGAAACTTTAACTTCAACGGTGCTACGGTCTGCAGGTGGAGCTTGGTAAGTGTTCTCACCAGCATCATAACCTCTTTGAGGCAAACCATCACCATGTGGTGGTTTCAACATGAACTCATTACCATCCTTGTCCTTTAATTTGTCTGTTAGAGGGTTGAATCTCAAATCACCCGCAATGGCGAACGCAGTTACTAATTCTGGAGATGCAACAAAAGCATGAGTTTGTGGGTTACCATCATTTCTAGAAGTGAAATTTCTGTTGTAAGAGGAAACGATAGTATTCTTGTCACCTTTCTTGATATCTCTACGATCCCATTGACCAATACATGGGCCACAGGCGTTTGCCAAAACGATACCACCAAATTCTTTGAAGGTTTCTAATTGGCCATCACGTTCAATAGTGGCTCTGATTTGTTCAGAACCTGGAGTAACAGTGAAAATGGTCTTGGATTTCAAACCATGAGCAGCAGCATCCTTGACAATGGATGCTGAACGAGACATATCTTCATAAGAGGAATTGGTACAAGAACCGATCAAACCGACTCTGACATCCAATGGCCAGTTATTAGCAACAGCAACTTCCTTCATCTTAGAAACTGGAGTAGCCAAATCGGGGGTAAATGGCCCATTGATGTATGGTTCCAGAGTGTTCAAGTCAATTTCGACGACCTCATCGTATTCAGCATCCTTATCAGCAGATAATAGGTCCTTGTGGTATAATTTAGCAAAGTCAGCGATCTTACCACGACCAGTTGCTTCCAAATATTCAATCATAGATTTGTTGAATGGGAAAACAGATGTGGTAGCACCGATTTCAGCACCCATATTACAAATGGTACCCATACCAGTAGCGGAGAAGGTGTCAACACCATCACCGAAATATTCAACAATTTTACCAGTACCACCTTTGACAGTTGTGATACCAGCCAATTTCAAAATAATATCCTTTGGAGAAGTCCAACCGTTCATCTTACCAGTCAACTTAACACCTAAGATCTTTGGAGCCTTCAATTCCCATGGACGACCTGCCATAACATCAACGGCATCAGCACCACCAACACCAATAGCCAATTGACCTAAACCACCAGCATTTGGTGTATGGGAGTCAGTACCAATGATCAAAGCACCTGGGAAAGCGTAGTTTTCCAGAACAATTTGGTGAATGATACCGGAACCTGGCTTCCAGAAACCCATGTTATATTTCGCAGTGGCAGAGGCCAAGAAATCATAAACTTCCTTGTTTAGATCTATAGCTCTCTTCAAATCTTTTTCACCACCAACTTGTGCTTGAATCAAATGGTCACAGTGGACAGTGACTGGCTTAGCAACCTGTGGTAAACCAGCGGACATAAATTGTAAAATAGCCATTTGAGCAGTAGCATCTTGACAGGCAACACGATCTGGTCTTAATTTTAGGTATGAAACACCTCTCTGAATATCTTGACCATGAGGGTCATCCAAGTGACCGTACAAAATCTTTTCCGCGTAGGTAAATGGCCTGTTTAATCTTTTTCTTACGATATCCAGCGTTTCCACATTCTGCTTGTAGTTAATAAAAGAATGATCTTCTAATAAGTTTTGGTTGACTTTTGAATCTCTAGTCAAGTTGGAGACTGTCGCAAGACCACGAACAATGGGTCTCTTGATGGCAGAACGTGCAGACAGCATTGTATATCTATAGTAATAATGGTAGTATTTATTACCTTCGTTCTACTATGTAATAACTAAGAAAGAGTGAACAGAACAAGGGACAACGGAATTAAGCAACATACTCCTCCTAATTAACCTCTAAAACCGGAAGATTATATATATAACAAAAGATTTTCCTTGTCCTCCCTTTTTGTGCTTGCCTTTCCGAAAACCGGCAGCGATTGGAGGTTTGATGGTTAAAGTCGCCTGCGGAGAACAACTGAAGGGTTCAAATTTTTCTCGTATGCACTAATTTCTCTATTGATTGGTCAGGACCTTTGCCGATTTCGGCGCCGAAATGCTCGAAAAACAAAGGGTATTGCCCGGCCCCGCGGACCTCCCTTTTGCGGCTCTCGGCCATTTTTTAGGTAATTTGACACCGTGCCCAAATGGCTTGGCACAATCGAGAATCAGGCACCCGCGTGTGACCGGCGTCATTCATTAAAGCCAGATAAGACAAAGTAAAATACAATGGATTATGATTAATACAATGATATACAAAAAGAGAGAAAATAAACGAAGGCTACGTCTGCGTAATTGACGATGGGAAACTGGTATTTTTATATAAGCATATGTAAAGTGCGAAGTATATCAGTACGGAATGCCATTTGTGAGCCTTTGGAATTCATCATAACCTTTAGTGAATATACTTTCATAACTTTTACGGATTAGCGCCTTCATATATAGTGCAGCTTCGTGATCGGTTTTTTGAGGTTGAAATCTTGCTCTTAGATTCCTAATTGTCTTGTGACCCTTAAAGCAGGGGAGACCGCTTCCTAACATAGGATTTACACACTCAATTATGGCCTCCACGTGCGGACGGGCGGCTAGATATGCCTTGATACAAAGTTCTTCAAAGTCCAGATACGCTGGGGTCTGGGGCGAACCTCCCATCACTTTAACCATTTCTTTCGTCAGCTTGAATGGTACTGCTTCAAACTTGATACCACCTGGGACAATATCAAAAATAAACCCAAAATCGATATGTAGACAATGTCCTTGATCATCGTACATAATGTTACCATTATGTCTATCCTTGAATTGCAACAAATACGAAATTACGCTATATCCCGCTAAGGATTTAACAAAGTTGTTTCGTGCGTTTTGAAATTCGATAGTAGATTCATTACCAAATTTACTAGTGAAATATTCATATAATCCATTAACAGCTTCACGTCCTAACATATCACGGGATACCGAATTGGGTAGCACATCGATGACACCACAACCCGGTGCCGTCGCAGTAACTCTGTAGGGAAAAACGTAGACATCCAAGCCAATACTAGACCAAATGGTTCTAAATAGCGAGATCAATTGTAACGCTAGAACATCTTGCCTACAGTCATCACCGACTTTGAAGATAGCAGCTTGCCATTTTTCAACTTCCTTGTTTTTACCTGTCAAAGGATCTTTTACGTCTTTCTTTATTTTAAAGGTCGCCATAAAAGGCGCCTTTGCGTGAGATTGAAGTGGCTTACCACTCTTCCGATCAATATCAATAACTACACCGTCAGGATTAGAAGGTAAATAAACATCAGGTTTCACCTCAATTTTGCTCATTTCTTCATCGATCTTATGTTTCTTTTCAGCCTTACTTTTTTTTATGTATGGTTTCAACTTACCAGATATGCCAGTTACTTCGTCGAAGAATTCAAATTCACGTTCGTAAAAATCGCGATGAGATTGGCTGAAACTTGAAACCATACGCTCCCTAATACGATCTAGAGTTGGTTTGATTTCATCTTCTTGTATACCTTCATCATCCTTGTAGCAGTTTGCAAGCATATTCCAGATTATTTGATGAGAAAATAACACACTAATTTTCGCAGTATCCAAAATCAATCTTTCGACATATCCGGTTTTATCGTATCTCAAACATTGTACGATTTGAGGAACATAGAAGAATGCCAAGTTCACATCTTGTGATTCCAACGAATATATGCTGAATTGTAAGATAAAAGAATTACCTTGCCATTCGGGAAGGAAAAGGTTGATAGATTTTAACGGGCTCACTGGCGCCCAGTATAAGGTTGCGTGTAGGTCTTTCTTACTGCTCAGGTGGCTTCCTTTTATGAACAGGTCAAGAGCACTTGGGGACCCCACACACATTAAAGCATGTTTTGCAACTAAGCCCACTAAAACATCCTCAGCTTTCTTGCTATAACATCGTTGTAAGAGATTTATTGCTAATGTTGGATCTTTAGCAAAGGTAGCTTCAACGATATCGCTTGTAAGCTCGTTGCTGTCGGCTCCTTCAATCTTCTCAGTCGGAGTAAGCCAGGTTTGAATCTGCTGGATTTCGCTTGCCAAGAAATAGTTCAGGATCTTGTAATCTTTCCCGCAATGACGTGACATTAGCGAGCTTAATTTGTTGAGCTGAAGGAAAAGGTCCCTAGTAACAGATAAATCTGCTTTGATTTTCAGCTCATTTGAGCCGAATGGCCACGCTACTGGTCTTTTAAACCAACTTAGGGCACCGTTTGTGATTTCTTGCGACAAACGGCCCATATACTTGGATCCCTGCTTATAACTTGCGTTTAGTACGAGAGTCGCGAATAACAATAATTCGTGGCGAATCATTCTAGCGAACGGGTGTAGTGAAGCCTTATACAGATTCTTGATACCATAAAGCGCACATTTCGTGAAAATTTTCAATAAAAAGTCACTTTGAAATAGTGTGCCCTCGAAATGGGAAGCAAAAAATTTAATAACATGAAGATGTGGTTGCATAGCTTGGGATGCATTTTTTGCATCTCTGTTGATACCTGCTTTGTCGTAAGGGGAATATTCCATTTTTTGGTATTCTTCGCCCTTTAAGTCATGATCGCGAGAATAGAGACCAATATTGTCATCAATGGAGCGCATCCAGCAATAGCATACTTCAACTAAAAGCAAATGTGCAACTTCGGGCTTCTCAGTTATGATTGTTAACCATACGTTTGTAGCAATCTTTAAAGATGCAGAGGTGAAGACTTCGAACGGGATGTGCACAATATCATATATCAATGACGCTGGTGCACCATTGCCAAGAATTAACAACGCGGTAGCCATATCAAGAAAATCAGTTACGTCTTTAGTTATAATCTTATTTCCTAAGGTCAAATTTTTTCTTATGTTTTGAGTGGAAATACCTATTTGCCTTTTGATATCCTCTGGTGATGATGTAATAGCGGTATCGAAAAGATATTTTGACCTCCAAGAATGTAAAGATATAAATCCAGAAATCGTGTTAGGTTTCTCTGGACCATAATAAGTAAGCCTTGATAATTCCTTATCTGCAGGTAAAATCAAACCAGCCATATCCATGGCAAATGAGACACCAAATTCAACAGAATTTAGCCTGCTGTACTCACCGAGATCTGATATGTATGATTGCAACAAAATCTTAGTATCCTGGTTGCTTCTATTCAATAGAATTCTTACCCATTCTTTAGCTGACTTGTGCAATCTTGATAGTGTCGTAGCGCGCCAGGACGATGAGCTTGGAACCAATATTGTTGTCTTAGAATGTTTTAATTTAAATTCATACCGTGGTTCAAATTTATGCGCCTCTGAGTCCAAGATACTATCAAATAGGGCTGTTAACATATCTAATAAGGTGTAGAGAGACAAATGATGACATAACGATGATGGAATAGATCTGATAAATATTTCACAGGCATGAAAAGCGGCATCCTGCAAAGTTGGTTCCCTATGAGAAAGGCAAAGTAGCAAGTTATTAAGTTGTTGAGCAATCATTTTGGAGTTGAATATGGCATCGTTACCCTTTTGAATCAACCTAGCATATTTTCTAATCATGGAAACCGACAAAACTGCAATACACTTCTCAATTGAACCGGAAAGAATGGAGGGGTCTGAGAAGTACAGTAGAGTCTTCGAACAATCACCTGCCTCGCATCTTATCGTTTCTAGAAGAACGGCAGCCGCTAAAAACATGATTTTAGACGATGAAGTTGTTCTGTACTGAACAATATTGGTATTGAAATATTCGGTTATCTGCTGTTTTTGTTGTTTGATATTTTCGTTAGATGAACCGCGGCGCAAAATTGTATTCATTTCCAATGAAAGCTCCTTGTTATTAGCAGGAAATTCAGAAGCCAGCGGTGGTGAATTATAGGCAATAGTTAATAAGAAAGAAAAATTTCGTTTGACAATAGGCCCGCCCAAGTGGTACCCATGGATGACAAAATTAAACCAGGCGTTCCTAAACTTGTTTGTAGTGACTTCATCCTTATTGATGTCCAATGGCGTATCGCCTGGAACAGGTAGTAGAGCGGCGAGGGGCTCTAAGTAGGTAGCGATTTGATCAGCAACACGGGAAATCTCCGTTTGAGGTCTGTGATGTTCCAATCGTTCTACTTCCCCACTGGCAATGATTGAGTCCAATAGATCATGAAGATACATGAAATATAAGTCACTTGAAAAATGCCTGGCCAACAATTCTTTTGATATCACACATTTCGCTTTAATAATATTTTTCAATAGTGCGCTATCATCAATTTTTGTTGCAATAACAGTTCTCGATTTGAAGAACTTTAGTAAAAGCGAAAATTCTGTCAGTGAAGTATTCGGAGCCAGTCTTGCCAAAGAATTCAAAATAACACCGTCTAATTCCTTTGACATAGAATTAACTTTTTGCGTAAGAATAGAGATAGTCAAAGCTGTTATGCTTTGGGTGTTATAGTATGAGGCGATTGTAGTCGTTGCAGCCACACAATTAGATATCAAAGAGGCATGGTATGTCATAGTAGCTCCACTATTGACATCATGGGAGGAAAGTTGGCCCACAGTTGTATTTCCGAGCAGAGCACCAGTGCCATCCAAACTGGCAGATGAATTTCGCAAGGGAAAGTAGTCTTTCTCAATATTTTTTCCAGATGTTATTGTTAATTGGCGCTCACGGAGCACCGGGACGGGCGATCCGTCCTCGGAAACAGCTAATAAGTTGTTCATGGAATAAATTGTACTCACAATTGCATCTTCATTTAGAGGGTATAACCCTGTGGTGAATATTTTTGCAACATCATTAACTGTTTCAGTCGTGATATGTGGAGACGCTACCAATAAAGGAAACATACGAATCAGAGTTAATGACAATTTTTCCGTGAAAAAATTCAGTAATGAGGCAGAAGCTACAATTGCTTTTATCAAAGATGGTGTAACGACATCAGATAAGAAAAATTTATCAATAGATTCAGAAACAACGTTTGTAAAACTTTCAAAAAGCTCGCTTTCTGTATCTTCTATAAACGGAATTAAACATAGCGTTTGTAGGTAGTGGGCTCGAGTATCAAAAGAAAATCTTGCACGGTTGTCTGTAGATAGGTCGAGAATATGTGACTCAGAACAAAATTGCAGGGAAATTTTACACATGTCTGTAAAAAACTGTTTATTGCTTCTTACGTTGAAAAAAAAGTCATCAATACACTTCGTATCATCGTTTTCATCGGCTACTTCTTGATCAAATTTGTAAAATTGGTATTGTTGATTTAGTAAGAACTCACTCAAGTTGGCGCCGACATGTGAAGTGTTTAACAGATGAGATATTAGCGAAACTTGCAAGCGAGATATTAATTCCAATAAGTAGGCACTGGATAGCTCATTTCCAGCATCGTAATACTGGACGATTGAATCATTGGTAAACGTTGCTGAGGAATTCAAAATCTTATCAACTTCGTTTAGAAATGATCCACGAAGCACAAGTTTCGCTAACTTTTTCCAGGTGAATTTAGTAAGCTCTGTAGAGTTGGGAAACTGGATAAATGCATTAATAAAGCCCACTAATGATAGTAGACCAGATTGTTTAATAGTAAAAATCTTTAATACACGCTCAAAATAAGTTGAAATGATGCCGCCTATATTTTCATAAAGAACGGGATACTGTTCACAAGCTTGAATCATAAACTTAGTCAGCTGGAAAGTTAGCAATTCAATCGGATTTCTCATCTGTTCCAACTTGAATTTCGAGGACAGAACATCTGAAATTCTTTGTCTTGGAGTTTCCAGAAAATAAGGCGCAATTATTTCTTTAAGCATTGTCTCTACCAGATCGAGCGTGGTAGGGATTGCAACACAAAGCGAAGTTAGTACTTCCCATTCACTCAATGTAAGTGGTATAGTATATATCTTTGACGTATTTGTGGAATAAAAAATAGGCAATGTATGAGTTATCAAATCTAATGTTGTACCATTACTGTTTTGATCATTTGGTGCACCCGTCGAAAGTTTAGTTAGTCTTCCAATAGCTTTCGCTCTTAAAGATGAAGAGGCTTTCAATCCTCTGGTAAATCTCATCTGCCTTAAACGAGTGGCGTTTTCGATTGCTGTAGTTATCTTTTTGTGATCTAATTTTTTTCTTGATTTACAATAGTTATTAATGTTGAATATGTTTTTTCCCACAACTCAAACATCTTCGCAGTATTCTTGAAAAAAAAAAATACTATTAACGTACCTTCATCCCTGCGCGTGCCGTTTGATGATATCAGCCAAAAGGTAAAATGAGATGAAAAAGGCCAATCATTCATAAATGTACTTAGAGACATTAAAGAATCAGTTAGAGAATATAAAACAAGATAATAAAAATGGTACGTAGATGCAACTATATCTTTCCGTTTCTCATTGGCGGTTTTTAGCGATCGAAAATACTAACATAATCTTTTTGGGGGGTGAGAATGTATATGTGTACTGGATATGTATATTCTTGGCTTTATTCAAATAGTTGAAATTACGCCAATTACAAAAGAAAAAGCAAAAAGAAAATGAAAACAGCAGTTCTATTCAGCCTAATTTATCGGCAGCAAGAATTCGTTTGAAAAGGGACCTTGATTCGCTGGACCTCCCACCAACAGTGACTTTGAATGTAATAACATCACCAGATAGTGCGGATAGATCACAATCGCCGAAATTGGAGGTAATTGTTAGGCCTGATGAAGGATATTATAATTATGGATCTATTAATTTCAATTTGGATTTTAACGAAGTTTATCCGATTGAACCACCAAAAGTTGTATGTTTGAAGAAGATCTTTCATCCAAATATCGATTTAAAGGGGAACGTTTGCCTAAATATTCTTCGAGAAGACTGGTCGCCAGCTCTAGATTTGCAGAGTATTATAACCGGGCTTCTTTTCTTGTTCTTGGAGCCTAATCCCAATGACCCGTTAAACAAGGATGCAGCAAAGTTACTGTGTGAGGGTGAGAAAGAATTTGCTGAAGCTGTGAGATTGACCATGTCTGGAGGTTCAATTGAACATGTCAAATATGATAACATAGTTTCTCCTTGAGTCAAGTTCAGAGTAATTTTCGGTTGATTTGATTATATATAAACAATAAAATTATAGATAATTGTGACATACTAGGCGAGTTGTCGCCTTGGTAACATCTTGCTACCGCCATCTTCTGTTAGTTTACGCCTTATGACCAACATTCCTTATATTCTCGTTCAAACTTTTGTCTCGATATTTTGCAGGTACCTGTAGAACTTAATGTGTTCTATTCAAAATAAGTATAAAATTTCTGGCCAGTAAAGGCAAACAAAACATAAAGATATTAATACGAAAAATTTCTTGAAGAAAACAAAAAATACTTCTTATAATAAAGAAACAGCGAAGCCATGGCTATTGACAAGATAATCAGGAAGGTGAGATACCCTGGATAGAAGACTAAGAGAGAGCAGGAAGTTGAAGAACGCAATCTCAGCTATCGCTAATTCTTACAAAAAATAAAGATATTACAACTATGGAAGAAAAAAATGAATGACTATACTAGTTAGTAATATTTAACAAGATAACGCTTTCTATTTTCTGTAAAAAAAATTCTGTCTCATGCACTTGGAAGCAGCTTCAACATTTCTCTTTTCCAGATGTCACATTTTCCGGACCGGCCGTCATTCAATCGCAATTAAAAGAGAAAAATACCAACAAGTGGGTTGATTTACTTTTGTGTTTTCAAAAAGACCAATAGTTCTAACAAAGTAGATGCTTAGAAGTAAGCAAAGTGGAATATAGAGAAACAAAATTAAGTGATAGATTTACTTTTACACAAGAAAAGAGATGAAAATTTTCAATACAATACAATCTGTGCTGTTCGCAGCATTTTTTCTAAAACAGGGAAATTGCCTTGCGTCAAATGGGAGTACCGCATTGATGGGGGAAGTAGATATGCAAACGCCCTTTCCAGAGTGGTTAACAGAATTTACTAATCTTACACAATGGCCTGGAATTGACCCACCTTATATTCCGCTAGATTACATAAATCTTACTGAAGTGCCAGAATTAGATAGGTACTATCCTGGCCAGTGTCCCAAAATTTCTAGAGAGCAGTGCTCATTTGACTGCTATAACTGCATCGATGTTGATGATGTAACTTCGTGTTTCAAACTTTCCCAAACATTTGACGACGGTCCGGCCCCGGCGACAGAGGCATTGCTCAAGAAATTGAGACAAAGAACCACTTTTTTTGTTCTGGGGATAAACACTGTTAATTATCCTGATATATATGAGCATATTTTAGAGAGGGGTCATTTGATTGGTACACACACGTGGTCACATGAATTCTTGCCAAGTTTATCAAACGAAGAAATTGTAGCCCAAATTGAATGGTCAATTTGGGCTATGAATGCCACAGGCAAACATTTCCCCAAGTATTTTAGGCCTCCATACGGTGCAATTGATAATAGGGTTAGAGCTATAGTAAAACAGTTTGGCCTAACGGTTGTCTTGTGGGATCTCGATACTTTTGATTGGAAATTAATCACTAATGATGATTTCAGAACAGAGGAAGAAATACTTATGGACATAAATACTTGGAAGGGAAAACGGAAAGGTTTGATCTTAGAGCACGATGGTGCACGAAGAACAGTTGAGGTTGCTATTAAAATCAACGAACTTATTGGTAGTGACCAATTGACAATTGCAGAATGTATTGGTGATACAGACTACATCGAACGCTACGACTAGAAGTAAGATTTCCGAGAAATAAAGTTTCTCTCTATATATCTTTGATCTCTTATTTAATTATTCAACTCGCAAAAATAAAAAGAATATTTTGTTATTTCAAAAGTAAAAAAGTATGTATTAGAATAGAGGACATATATAAAAATCATATATATCGATGCTTGAATGTATAAGGAAAAGCGTCAAATTATGAACGGTAGGTACTTAGGATGCTGATGTCACATAAAGTCAGAGGGTATAACTTTAAAAAGTAATTTTTTAGAATCTTTTAGCGTCAAAACGTTACACGTACATTTGAACAGTGTTAAGAGTAGATTAATTCAAATTATACTTTTACGTGCTCCGATACAGTCTCTACCTCTTCGTTGTCAGTGCAAATAACAATTGGCTTATCATGAACTGTTCTTGGAGATGGAGAATATCCTTTCAGACTCGTAATATTGATGACGGTAGTTATTCTGCGACATTGAGTAGTACTAGCATCCCTTATAACCGGAATAGTTGTTGATGTAGGTGAACTTTTTGGGACATAACACTTGGCAGTTGTTTGCAAATTTTTTGTGATCATTGATATGTTTCTTAGTGACATTTTTGATGCTATTGTTTTTATAGTGTAATTGCTATGAGTTTATTTTGTTGACAAGTATACTTGGCTGTCTTTTTTATATAATAACGAAAATGTGTAGTGGAAAAGCAGGTGTGTTTTGTCTTATATCTTACAAACTATATAGGCTTATATAGTTTTTTTTCAAAGATTCTTATTACTGCACAAAAAAAAATAAGATCCCAAATTGAACATTAACATTAGTCATATTCAGGGATGGCTCATCACGAACAGCAAACTGAATAATTTTCTTGTCTGCGTTCCTTTTTTTGTGCACCAATGGATGTAGTATGCGCACCTGATGCGCATAATAGATTGCAATTACACTGACTACAACTTACGTATATGCGTTTTTATTACTTTTCTATTGCAACGGCCTAAAGGAATTCGATAAAAGAAAGAGTAGGCAAGATAAGCCTGAATTTGGCTTTCGGCTGTTATTTTTACTTCCGCTAAATTTTCTTTGTTCTTCCATTGTTTTTTTGCCTTTGTGTTCTCCATTAATCCATCCAATTTTAATGTCGGATTAATGGAACTTTCTATTAACCCATAAATGCCACATAGTACGGCTGTAGCAGTGAAGGTTACAAAAGGACGGGTAACACATGAGAAACATGCGTCAGGGAACAAACTAGATATTTGATTTTGTGACGCAACGCAAAAATTACTGGCTATTCTTTTGTAGTATTATCAAAATCCATTTAAAATATTCTCTCTCCTTCAGTAATCCTCTATTATTTATCAAAAACCCACAGTGGGTAAACAAACTGCAAAAGAGTTGTTATTATTTCTACGGATCGGCAATTGAAAATGAGAATACAACTAAATACAATTGATTTGCAATGTATTATTGCACTTTCCTGTCTGGGGCAATTTGTTCACGCGGAAGCTAATAGGGAAGATTTAAAGCAGATAGACTTTCAATTTCCTGTATTGGAAAGGGCAGCTACAAAAACGCCTTTTCCGGATTGGCTTAGTGCATTTACCGGGTTAAAAGAATGGCCTGGGTTAGATCCACCTTATATACCTTTAGATTTCATTGATTTCAGTCAAATTCCAGATTATAAGGAATATGATCAAAACCATTGCGACAGTGTTCCAAGGGACTCGTGCTCTTTCGATTGCCATCACTGCACCGAACACGATGATGTGTACACATGTTCCAAACTTTCCCAGACATTTGACGATGGTCCTTCTGCTTCCACTACTAAATTATTGGACCGGTTGAAGCATAATTCCACCTTCTTCAATTTAGGTGTCAATATAGTTCAACATCCAGATATCTATCAAAGAATGCAAAAGGAGGGACACTTAATCGGCTCACATACCTGGTCTCACGTATATTTGCCAAATGTATCGAATGAAAAAATTATAGCTCAAATTGAATGGTCCATCTGGGCGATGAATGCTACTGGCAACCATACCCCCAAATGGTTCAGACCTCCATATGGCGGAATAGATAATAGAGTAAGAGCAATAACAAGGCAATTTGGCTTACAAGCCGTCTTATGGGATCACGATACTTTTGATTGGAGCCTCCTTCTCAATGATTCTGTCATAACTGAACAAGAAATTCTTCAAAATGTAATAAACTGGAACAAGTCAGGAACCGGATTAATATTAGAACACGATTCAACGGAAAAAACTGTCGATCTTGCCATTAAAATAAATAAGTTGATAGGTGATGATCAATCAACAGTTTCTCATTGTGTCGGCGGAATTGATTACATAAAAGAATTCTTGTCCTAATTTTCAGGGAATTGAAGAAAATAAGGAAGAATTAAATTACAATTTAAAAAGAAATTGCTTTAGTATTTTATATATAGACATGCAGCAACTTCTTGATATATTTCAGGAAGAAAAAAACTGTTTCAATATATACGTATCTTCTGCTTTCAGCTACATTTTTACTTCAGAGACATAACCAGTCTTTTTTCATCAGTACTGTCCAGTTGTAACAACATAGAAATTACAGGAAGTAATTGGTTCCGTTGTTCCTTGTGCTCCAAAAATCCCAACAAAACATTTTTTATATATGCAATTTTTTCATTTTTCTCAGAGTCTAACTCCAATGAACTTGATGATCGTATCTTCTCTAATTTAGTTGGATTAGAGTTATTCGCTGGTGAGGAATCAATATTCGCGTTAGCTAGAGTACCGATAGAACCAGACCTACTAACTCTTCCTGACTTGTCACTGTATTGTCTTTCCTTTAAAGCATTCAATTGAGAGGACAATGAACGATAATTTTTTAGTAATCGATCAAATTTCTTGTTAAGTTCGTTATTTAAATTCAGAAGTTTCTCATTGGCAGACTGTAGCTCAAAATTCTTTTCATCAGCCTTAGACAATGAGAGTTTTAAATTAGATGTGATCTGTTCCAACTGATCGGAATCATCTGAAGTGGCTTGAGTCTTCCTTTTGATGTCATTGTTAACATGTTTCAATGCGTCAACCTCTGATTTTAGTCCCTCTTCACGAAGCTTTAAAGCGTGTATTTCCGATTTCAGCTCAGTTACTGTATGCTTCCACTCTTGTAATTCAGTGGCCTTTCTGGATGTTTGTAAGTCTAATTCTGCTTCCAATTTATTCTTTTCATCCGTTAAATAGGCCAATTTATTCTCCAACTCTTTTTGTTTGCTCGAATCATCTGTCTGACTGTCCGAAACTAACCTTCTCAATGTGTTAGCTTCTCTGGTTTTGTCTTGAACAATATTAGCATATTCATTTAGTTCATCTTCTAAAGATAAAATTTTTTTTGTAGATTCCTTCAACTTGACATTTAGTTCCTCACATTGTCTTTTGATAGAATCTATGTGTTCATTCGAATTACTTTTTACATTTTGCAAGGTATTGTATTTTTCTTGCAAAATATTCAATCTTTCCGATAATTTACCATTTTCTTTCAAATACTCCTCGTAGGAATTAGAATTCTTTGCGATATCATTATGCAGTGTCTCATTTTCCTTTTTTAATAAGTCTAATCTGTTAGAAATTTTAGCATGATCTTTTCTCAGCTGTTCTGTGGATTTTTCAGCCACGTCCTTTTGCTCACTAAATTGTTTAACTTGTTCCTCCAAGTAACTCACAGTTTTTTCCTTTTGTTTATAAGAGGTTCTTAAAGAAGTAAGCTCCTTTGTTATGTTTGATTTTTCGTAGGTAAGTTGAGATATCTCCTCATTTAATTTGGCTACCTTGTTCTGCGATGTAGTCTGCTCTTTCTCCTTTTCTGTACATAAATTCTTCAGATGCTCTACTTTCTTGCTCAATAACTCTATCTTACTTCTCAACTCAGTATTTTTAGCTTCGTAGGCCTCGATCATCGTTGCATTTTTATGGCGTAAATCATCGAGCTCCAGCTTAACGGTTTTCACTTCTTCATTTTGTTTACTCGAAGACTCTTTAATCTCATCTTTTGCGTCCACAAGCTCATTGCCTACAGTCCTCAGCATATCTCTCACCTCCTCTAGCTCCGAATTTTTTTCTTTCAATGACTTCTTGGTATCGATCAACTCGGTGTTAAGGGTTTCCAGCTCCTTTGCTGATTTTTCGAGCTGTGAGTTTTCCAATTCTTTAGCATCTTTTAGTTCTGCTTCTATATCTTCATACTTTTGCTTCCAATCTTCACAATCTTTATATTTTTCTTGTAATTCTTGCAAATTTTCTTTAAGCTTATCATATTCTTCAGTATTGATTGAGTTATCGACCGTTTCCTCTTCACTGATATCACCCGTAGTTATGCCTCCCTTATTTTTCTTTCCCTTGTTTCTATTCTTTTTCCTTCTGTTATTGTTTCCTACATTTTGATGAGATATCGCCTTCGGTAACTCCTTCATTTTTTTTTCCAATTCACTCAGCTTGCGCTCTTTCTCTTTTAAAGTAATATTTAGTTCTGCCAACTCTGAGGACTTTTCCTCCATTATAGTACTTTTCGAAGACAAATTTTGCTCCAATTCGGTTATCTTCATTCGACTGTCCTCGAGAGAATGGTTCTTTATAGCCAATTCTTCCTTCAGTTCGGATATAGATACTTCTTCTTTCTGTTTTTTGGCCTCCCTTTCTTCCTTTAGTATATTTTCCAGTGCAACTATTTTTTCTCTCAAACCTGAAACAGTATCATTTTTTTCTTTTTGTACAGTATCCAATTCTATGTTTAAAGCTTCCATTTTTTTTTTTAGATCGTCTATGTCATTTTTATAATTTTGCTCTTTTTTCAAAAATTCCTCTTCTTTATCCTTCAGAGTTTCACTAGAGGCGCTTTCTGGAATTTCCGAGTTCTGCTTAGTTAATCTCTTGATCTCATCATTCAATAGGTTATTTTTGTTGTTTAAATCCTGGAAAAAAGCTGGCAACGTATCCACTGCGTCGTCAATATTAGATATGGGTGTATTTTCCGCTAAAATCTTTTCAACAGCCTCTAACTTCTCTGACTTTAATTTTTCATTTTTGTATGCGGAGAGTAGCAAAGGGTATTTTTGTTCATATTTCTCAAATTTTCTTAATTTAGCTTGTATTTCTTTTGGCAAGCCACTCTTATCATCTTCGATTTGTTGTTCTGACGGGGTAGGGCTCATATCATCGGCTAAGCCCTTCGCTAATTCATCGGTAAGATTCTTACCAATTTGTGACAGCTGTTTGAACATTGAATCAGCAAATGTTTCCCTAAGTTAAAATCACCTCAAATGTAACTCCTGTTGCTTACTATTTGACGTTTCTGCTACATTTGGTTCTCTTATATTGCTGGATCTGAAAATCCGAACTATGAGAATGCGGGTAATAGCTTTTCATAGAATCACTAATTGATATTTTTTCAGGTAATAAGTTTCCTCTAATCGGGCATTTAAAATCTTGGATCGATAACTTAACTGGGTGTAATAAAATATATAAAGATATAAAATAGATATATATATATAAAACGAACTTTATCAAGAAGAACTGCAAATGAAGCGTACTCTCAAATCCTCGAAAACGAAAAACACTCCACCAGTACAGTATTATCACGAAGAATATTAAGTAAAAGCAGCCATCTTAAATAATAGAGTGTAGCAATCAAACATAAAGCTAAGGTTCTTCTTGATTAGCAAATTGTATAAACTTTTATCGAAATAACCTAGAAGGAGGTTTTTTCTTACCTAGCTTCAAAAAATTGCCATTTTTATCATCTGTAAATTCACTTAGGAATTTTGCAGTTTTTGTACCGCTAGCAGAAGAAGCATGCGTACTGCCTTTGGTGTTTCCTGATCTCGGTTCCACTTGCAGTGATAATTGATACTGCTTTTCAATGTGGGGGACATTTTCCAAAGACGCTTCTATAACGGTCTGAATATCATCCAATCGTTTCAGCTTGTAATGGAATCTTTTAAAGCTTATAATTTCCTCCACTATATTTGCGATTTTAGTCCTCTTGCTGAAGTTTATTATGTTGGTTGAATTGTGAAGAAAATCTGGGTTTCCGACAAACGTAAATGTTAAATCAGATAGGTATACACCAAAAAAGGGAACACATGCAACGTCCGTCACGGATCGCAACAGCTCTCTATACTTCACAAAATTTCTCTTGGAATCCATAAGGTTGTTTAGGTTCTTCAGAAGGTCCTTCGACTCAGTGGAAACTAAATCCCATGTCTTTTTCAGTCGGTAGATTGGGGAGGAATACAAAGCGGACACTATGGCAGTCATTGAAGAAAAATTATTCAACTCTTTACAATGCTGGGCAACGGTAACAAAATATTGCGTTAATTTTGAACGTGTCTTGACATCTGCCTGTTTTACAATGGTATGAGAAACAAAATTAGTTAGCGTATTAGCATTAGCTATAAATTTCGTAATGTTCGGAGAACCACCCATATTACAATACTTGGTACCCCATGCCCTATCCAAGCATTCAAACATAGTGATCCTGAGGTATAAGTCATGTTCAAGTACAGTCAATTGTGTGGCATATGTGTATGGGTCAATATCCAAGAGCTTCAATTTCTTCAATCTAAAAAACGCTGAAGAAGCAGAAGATGGTAAAGAAGACGAAGACATGTGTATCGGTGATTTATTGTCACGTTTAGTTGTCTGTACGACTGCCGATACCGAATCTTGTTGCTTAGGATCCACTGGTTCTTTCTCATTCTCATTTATCAGTTTTTCATTTATCTTTTGCAAAAGATCCTCTGCCCCCGGTATTTTCTCCGATACAACCATCTTGGCAAAATTTAGAATCAGTGGTATGCCAGGTTCATAATAATTTCTTGTCCAATACTGCGTCAAAAATGTTCTCATAATGTTGACCACACGGCATTTAATCGGGTTTGACTTTTTTTCTATCCAAATATTGTAATCATCGTAACTCAGCCCTTCAGGAGGATACAAGTTGTACCTGTAAATCAGGGCATAAAAAAACTCTCTTGTGGTTAATATACTTCTGAAAGTTATTAACATTGTAACATTGAAAGCCGCATCAACAAGTTCATGACTGGTTAAATGTTCAATCAGTGCCTCTTTTGTCCCGCCACGAATTTTTCCTCTTGAGTCATAGACAAGACTAGTTTCATAATCTGAAGTTAAAAACCATGGAAGGTTTTTCTCTATGTTCGCAGCTTTGCGTTCAATATAGTCCTCAGATCCTAATTCGTCATCGATGATAGCTTCATCATTTTCTGAATCGTCATCACTATAGTCCTCGGAATAAATATCAAACCATTTTTCTTGCTCACCTTTCAATAGTTCTGCAGTCAAATTATTCTTCATCATTCTTGCTGCGTAGTTCAGCAAATTTTCTCTTTCTTCAATCAATTGATCAACAATAATACACGCAAGATTAGAAATCTCGACATACTTTTCACAAGCATCTTTAAAATCGTCGGAGTTGTTTAAAAATTCAAGGTTATTGAACTCCACATCTTGACTCACCAATACGTGAAATAAGGAGAGTGCCAATTGTTCATTTTTTTTATGGAAGGGGCCCTTGACCAAAGGTGTATTAGAGATATTCTTGAAAGGTTCATGATGTCCGACAGGGAAATTGGACCTCATTGAGGAAAACAAATACGGGTCGTCTAAGGTCGTTTGTTGCGTTGTCATTATTAATCTGATGACGATGTCATGAAAAGCCTGCTTTATATCAAAAAACTCTGTTAGTACTGAGGAGACCGAAGACATGGCGTGAACTAAAAATTCCTCGCTTTCCAAATCCAACAAAATACTGGGTGTCTTAATCAGGTTTTTCAAATTGATGAAAATTGACAGATCTAAATTCTCCAGTATCTCCAATAGTAAAACATTCTGATTTATTTGTTCGTATGTGCTTGAATTTATTTCCAAATTCCTAATTCTGCTTTTGGGTTTACTTATAATTTTTAAGTGTTCACCTGTAGCATTATTTAATTTTTCAAAAATTTGCGAGGATTTCTTCTTCATTGTATTCAAAGTGTCTACAGTTAATGGATATTTTTTCTTCCTTTTTGAAACTCTTGCTCTTGAAAAGGTTCTGTTATGAGAAGGACGGTTGAAAGGTGTAAAAACTGAACCAGACGCGGCACTGCTTGCTTTTAAATCAATTTGGGAATTTGTTTCTGAATTAGCGCTATATCCTGACGCAGAGGCAATAGCATCTGCCATCTTTGGTGGAATCCTTGATATTGAGGAATTTTTGGACGACGAAGCGGTCACTTCATTAGATGTGACAGCTTTGTTCTTTGTCGCATTACCAAATTCATCCGTAATAAAAGTCGAAAATGGATTTGTCCAAGAACCACCGCTAAATGAACCTTTAAAAAATCTTGGGAGCAACTGTGGTAAAGTATTATCATCTGAGAAGACTGAGCTCTGTAACACAAAATAAAGTAACTGAACATGCCTTAAAAATTTCGAGAATTCCACATCAACCATTTCGTAAATCGATTTAGCTGACTTAAAATTTTTGTTGGACGGTGAAAAATCTTCCAAAGTAGAATTTTGTATTGAAGTCCTTGGTGTTACGACAGAATTAACACTATTTCTTGGACCTAAGACTGAGAAATTTTCCATATCGTTCTCATTGACTGTACTGAATGATGATCTCATTGGAGTCAATGTATCCGTTGTACTGGTACTTACATTACGTTTACCGGACAATGGAACTGAAACTAGATCATGTACACTATCTACTTCAATTTTACCATCATCCCCTTCCGTCCTAGAACAATTATTTTCCTGATTATCGTTATCCTTGTCATTCATAGTATCCATTTTTTTTCTGTGAAAAGCTGAATCGAAATATAAATGAGAATTGATACTTATCCTTGACAATGAAGAGATTAGACCTTTGAAAATCTTCTTAATCTCCTTGCTGCAACTTTTGGCTTTAATTTCATGTTGCATTAGCCTGCAGCCTAACTGTGTGAAGACTATTGAATCTGATATCAAATCAAAGTATTTCGTGAAATTGAGACGATTCTCTTTAAGGAACATCTTGTGAGCCGTTTTAGTATAATAAACTGTTAGGTCTTGTAATTCTGTCCACAATTTTATATCTCTTGAATAGTGATAAAAGATGTCACTCTTGGCCAGTATAGAAGAGCGACTTGGGGCAACTACCCTTGATTGAATATTCTGCGTTAAATCTGGAGCAGATAAAGAATTTAATGATGAAGGACCAGCCTCATTGAATTCGTTTTTGTTATTTTCGTTATTATTATCATCATCATTAATACTGTTATTATTTCCATCAGTTTCTTTTGAATCCTGTTTTTCCATTAGAAGGCTTGATCTATTTTGTTCACTTTCCGATTGCTTCGATCTCGTAGAACTGTCCTCAATATTCGCATTTTTCCTCAGATCTCTAGTATATAGGTTAACAAGATGATCATTGGGCGGGAATTTTGGTTCGCTGTCACAAATGTCATCGGATTCCATAATTGAGTTAGAAATCAAGGGTAATTCTGAACAGTATATATCAAGGTCTTTGTTATAGTATACCAACTTGTAATCGGATGTTTTCGTTATCAGTGGTATGGGGGACCAAGTCGAAGCAATGTTCGAACGTATACCATTAATAATCATTTCTATCTCTTCCAACGGTAATATCTTAATTGTTTCTTCTGCTACTAGTGGGGGACCTGCTTTCTCACCAGAAGTTTGTAAATTTGTTTCATTGTTATTCATAATTGCGTTTGTATTCATCTCAGATGAGCCATCTGCACTCTTTGTCATATCCTGGGATAGACTAGCATTGGAATTAAAGTTCGAAGATTGAGGGGTTATGTGGGAAGCATCGTTTGGCGCTGAAAAGGGAGAATTATTCATCGATACGGTGTTATTGTGGCCGGAACTTGTTTCTGCATTGTGGGCATTTGATAAAGACGCTGATAAAGTAGAACTCCCCCTCCTGCTCTTGCTCGGATTTCTAGGCACATGTAAATATGCACTATTGCCCAAGCTATTTAAGCTGCTGCGCCTTGAGCTCTTACTGGAACTATATTTTTTCATCGGATGACTGTGCTTTCTGAGATGACTGTCTCTTAAAGGTCTACCGAAGTTTTGAGGAAACCAGCCTCTGTTAACTTTCCCATTACTGTCGTCAATAACTAATCCATCCCACCACCCAGATGAGTTTTTGTTAAGTATATAAATGGTTTCCCCTTGTTGTACAGACAAAAGTTGCGAAGAACTGTCTTTTTTAATGGGATAATTAAAGTCATAAGCAGCGACTACTATTCCAATTGGACGAATGCTGGTCAACTCACTTGTCGAGGGGGAAGAAGAAAGAGAAGCTGAGGATGATTCTGTGTTAGTGGTAGTGGAAGTGTTAGATGAAGAGCTGATCGATGGAGTTTGTGAAGCATTGCCTGCCTCCCTTGCAGAACTTGTATTGGGAATAGACGTGTTAGTATCGGACATGATACAACTATCCAATATCCACCTTGCTTTTTCGTTTTATTTTTTAGTATTTATTCGAAGAAAAATGTGGCTCTTTTTATTCAATTTCTTTCCGAAAAAGAAACAGTCTATCTAACTAAAGGAATTGCTTCACGGTGATCAAGTCACTATAACTGTCTCCGCCGTGTTGGTGATGCAGTTTTCTCTGTAACTTTTGAGCTTATTTTTCTATTTTATTTTTTCCTCCAGGTCTCTGTCAAAGATCCGTCTCCCGCGATGTTTAAAAGTCGTTTTAGCGAATTACATAATAACCTGGAGGTGACTGACGTCGACTATTTTCTGCCCCATAAAGCAACAAAATATTTAACTCATAAAAGCTTCGAAGAATATGTAAATATAGTAGTATGAATCTAACTGAGTAAAAAAAGGGAATAACAAAACAAAAAAAAAGGAAAAGAGATGGATAGCATACGTTATGAAAGTAATAAAACCTTAGAGATAGAGATAGAGAGAGAGAGAGAGAGAGATGCACCTTTTCTATTCTCAATAAAAAAAGGAAAGTAAGTGTAAAAAAATTTAAAGGAGGGATATATGACACTCCTACTAAGCAGTCGTTTTTTTTTTCTTTTGTTAATTTCATTCTTCATGCTGGGTTTTGGATGATCTAGTGTTTGCACTTAAAATAATTTTTTTTCCTGCATTCTGACATCGCTTTATACATCCTCGAATGCTGTAATTTCAATCCGAACCGTTTCAGCTGCTTTACAAACCAGTTGGTATCTTTGCGAACCTTAAACTGAAAAACTCGGAATGGTTTCATTGACTTGAAACGAAGCTTGCGCAACTGCAATCTGGATCCCGACCAACATTGTTTTGCTTTTTGGCAAGAATGATCGAAATACCTTTTAATATGTGGAGAAAATTGCCTGTATTTATTATGAAGTAGCACAAAGAGCCTTTTCCAGCGGCGTTTCTGTTCTTTATGCAATACCCTTAAACTTTCTTGAGCGGATTTAAAAGAATTCTTGAGAAATAGGTGTAACTTTATTCTTCCTCCGTTTATTTTGTTAATTCTCTTGTGCCAACCGTCTTTCATTCGAGCTTTTGTTGTATACCATAAAATAACTAAGTCTGTTTTGTATCGTCTCCAGCCCATTAGGTCATCATCCTTTAATGGGTATGCAATATGATTGTCGAAGTCGACGTAGTATTTTCCTGAAGGAGCCCACTGACTTAAAGAGTCACTTGATGAATCGTAAGATTTTTTATCAACAAAATCGATATTGCCGTACAACAGCTTCCTTTCATTATTACGTAATGACTGTTGTGATTTAAAACCTGCCAACACATCACCAGTCAGGGAATATTCGAGGGCGAGGTATGAAAAGGTCATGGAAAGCAATGAAGATAGCATGATAACATGCCACATCTTCAATTTAGCAGATTTACCCTCACTTTTATCTATGATATGATCCGATAGTGTGCTAGAATTCCTTATCGTACTATCCTTCAGTTTCGACCCCTCCATACTTGGCAATACCGTTCCGCCAACATTTGAGCCGGACAAAGTATCAAATGACTCTGAAATAGTGGGAACTCCAGTTTGATCAATATTAACTCCAGCATTACTAAATTCATTAGATGTTCTAAAATCGTAAATACGATTCATCTGTGCAGACTCTTCACTGCTAGTGTTCGATAGGACATCTGCATCGAAGTCCTCGTCGTCCTCTCCTGCAAAGGAGCTTTCATGCAAACTATCCAAAGATATTTCTGACTTCGATGACTGTTCTTCCCCTTCTCTCCCTTTACGTAATCTACGTAATCTAACTAAATTCCAATGATCGTCTTCTTCTGACATTTTAGGTCCGACAACTCGACTGTTTTACTAGTCTCTATTATCGTCACTGCGTATTACTCTGCTACTGTGCTTGTTACTTTATACCGGAACAGTAGCTCCTAAACGATTATTCCAAATGAAGAAAAACGTTTGGCCAGTAACCTGCATAAAACTGAATAACTATAATGATACTCCGACTAATAATATATCCCAATGCCCCATCTCATCTGTGTAGATCAATTTTTATGGCTCGATCCAGGTACCTTGATAAGCAGCTGTCGCGCAAAGGGGTTACCGCAAAATGGATAGATGGACCGGGGGCACACCGGGGTAGGGGGTCCGGAGGGTTAACTGTCAACTCCACCCATACAAGACCGCGCAGAAATCGTCGCAGGACCCCGCCGAACGGCGAAAGCAAATATGCAGCCGTAAAGACCTAACAATAAACCTAATGTAGTCATAGGGCTAATTGATTTTAAATATATGACCTAGCTGACTATTCAAGTTTGCCCTAATTGATGAGTTTTTGAAAAAAAAAACAACTTAGGTTTCGCTATCCAAGCTTATGCTATGGGAAGCGTTGGAAAACTTGCATATAGTATGAACAAGAGCGAGATATAAAACTATAACGGTAGATGGAAAGTAAAGAGTAGACAAGCTCGGAAACATGGAAAATAGCATGATGTTTATATCGCGTTCCTTGCGGAGACCCGTTACTGCTTTGAACTGCAATTTACAAAGCGTTAGAACAGTCATATACCTTCATAAGGGTCCGAGAATTAATGGTTTGAGACGAGATCCAGAGTCGTACTTGAGAAATCCTAGCGGGGTACTCTTTACTGAAGTTAACGCAAAAGAGTGTCAAGACAAAGTTAGATCCATACTACAATTGCCCAAGTACGGAATAAATTTATCAAACGAACTGATTTTGCAGTGTTTAACACATAAGTCGTTCGCACACGGGTCAAAGCCATACAACGAAAAACTGAATCTGCTAGGAGCACAGTTTTTGAAACTACAGACGTGCATTCATTCGTTAAAGAATGGTTCGCCGGCCGAGAGTTGCGAGAACGGGCAACTTTCTTTGCAGTTCAGCAATCTGGGAACAAAATTCGCTAAGGAATTAACGTCCAAAAACACAGCATGCACATTCGTTAAATTACATAATCTAGACCCTTTCATATTTTGGAAGATGAGAGACCCAATAAAAGATGGCCACATAAATGGTGAAACCACGATTTTTGCTAGTGTCTTGAACGCATTTATTGGTGCAATTCTGTCAACGAATGGATCTGAAAAAGCAGCTAAATTTATCCAAGGAAGTTTGCTGGATAAAGAAGATCTTCATTCCTTGGTTAACATTGCTAATGAAAATGTAGCATCTGCAAAGGCAAAAATATCCGACAAGGAAAATAAAGCATTTCTGTGAAGATACAAAAAATATAGTTGATGGTTCACTGGCCAAAAATGTATAAAAGAAAAATTTATCTGTAAATAGTGATCGAAATAAAATAAGATAATAACTAAAGAATATATATGACTTTACTGTACAGATCTATAATTGAAAAATGACGAGAGGTCCTGTGAAAGAGTCTGCCTGTTCGCCATCTTCACACATTCAACCAATTCCCTGGTGCGCTTGGTTACTTCCATCAGGATATCTGCTAATTTTTGATAGAATCGTTTCTTCCCAAGCTTTGTGGAATCGCATCCATAAGTACACAATTCCGATAACTTTTGCGAGCAATCTGTGAGCCTTTCAATAATTTCTTTACAGTGCTCGCCTAAATCCAGTTTAAAACTTTTTTGGACCATTGCTTTGGTAGTCATATCAATCACCGATTCCAAAATAGGAATAATCTCGATGGAATTTTGACATAATCTCGAAACTGATCTTGCGGACTTGAACAATTTTGATTTAGAGGCTTGAACATCATTCAAAATGCCCTGCCTGCCATAGGAAGAACAACCATTGATTTACTCTCAACAAATTCGACGAGGTTATTTATGTTAGCGTTGTGCGTGGTTGAGTTGACATCAGAATTATTCAAGTTTTCTTCTGAAGTAGATATTCTTAATCCAAGACCAGAGTTGGGAGCAAATTTCTGCACTTTCTCTCTGAATTTCCTCATTTTGGTCACGGTTGGCGAGTAAAGTACGTCTGCAGCTGGCGGAATATTTGCATACGGCTTCGCCGTTTCTGCCACTGGTTTAGTGATAACTTTCTTCGGAGGTGATGCCTGATAATCCTGCCGAAATTTACCAATTAGCGGCAATGTGTTACCTTGAGGACTTGGACTTCTCGAGTTCGAGACAACTTTCAGAGGCAAACCTTCTCGCGGAGATGGCTCACTCGTAATTCTTGAAGAATTCTTAGTGTTTTTTAACGGCGACACAGACGCTAAGTTTGTTTCTCCAGATGTATTATTTCGTACCTTCCCACTCTCTCGAATAGAAGATTCAGATTTTTCTATGATGGAAATTGATGGCGATGCTACAACCACTGGCATGTCCGATTTTTTTGTAATGGGCTTACCAGAGGATGGAAAACTAACAGCAGTACTACCGCTATCACCCAGAGATGATATATCCTTACCGTTTTTCTCATTTTTCACTTTTTCAATAATCTTCAACGGTTTCATACCTGCCTCGATATCACTGAGTTCTCCTTCATTGCGTGATATATCATCACGTGAGGTGGATTTGATCTTCACAATCTGAGCAATATTGCAGAACGCAAAAATCACTTCCGAAATAGATGATTGAGCTACAATTCGTGGTATTAGGTCCCCATATGTGAGAAAATATCTTGTTGAAGTGATAGCATGAGATAAAGCACTCTTTAAGTATACTATTTCGTTTTCTAAAGAACTTTGCAGTGAAACTGATGATAGGACAGGTAAGAGATCGCCTATCAACTTTGCTATCTTAATTATAGTCTCAAGCAGAATCGGCAGGCGTGTGGTGGTGGTATCCACAGGATCAATTCGATGGAGCGTGTTTTGAAAATAAAGTGTAAATTGAGTTTTTAATTCTCGGAAGACTTCAATGGATATAATACCATTCACGCTCATAAAATCATCGTTTATTTTGAAGGATTCAAATAATGTGTCATTTAAATAGAAATTTAGATCACCCTCGTCTAACCCATTGTTATGCGTCCCCATATCCAAATGATGTAAGTTTCTCCTTTCAATTTCCGTGAAAATATCAAGAATCAATTTATGGAACTTCGCGTCCTTCAATCGAGACAGTTTAGATTGTGCTTTACCTCTTTTCAGATCAAGATCATTTAGTGATGCATCCGCACCCGAATCTGTCAATCTTTTCATCAATTCATCGTTGACATCAGTCGTCAGTTGCCAAAATTGTACATTCGACAATTTTGTCAGGTCTTTATTTCTATTTTGGCGGTTTTGGTTCCTTCTTCTATCATCTTCTGGTACAGAGGCCTCTATAATTCTTTTGAAATTCTTATAATCCGATATAAGGTCTATGATTTGATCATTCGTTAATTCTGAGCTAATCATTCTTTTTATTTCGTTATGGCCACATTATGATATTCTTTTACTTTACTGTTTTAATTTTATATTCTGCGATTCAAATCATAACAGATATTTAGTTGAATAACTCTGTTTTTCTTCATTTCCATTTTTTTCTATTTACCCTTCTTCTTTTTATTTTACGCGTCTCGCGTTTTATATATTAATAGTAATAATATTTAATAGTGTATGTTTGAAATTTTTATATGTCTTTATTTCGCTAACGTAAAAATCCCTTCTTCTTTGTAGGGACGGGGGAGTGGTTAACATTGGGAGAAGCACTATTTATTGAAAGTTCTAGCTGTTTTTTCTTGTCCTCCAAAGCTTTTAATTGTTTAGTTAATTTTTCCTTCATTTCTTTATGTCTAGCAAACAATTCAGTTTCTGATTTTTGTAGTTTTTTCTCCTTTTCGGAAACTTTTTGTTGGAAAACTGTTTTCATTTCAATTTCTAGTTTGGCTAGTTTTGCCTCATGTAAAGTTTTTTCTTCTTGTTGTTTAGATATTGGATCGAACTCTTTGAAAACTGAATTATCTTGCTTAATACCAAGTTTTGCCAATTTAGAAGACCTGTAGTTTTCGTATAGTATCTTGCTTGTCCTTTCCTTTAATTCCTCCATGAATTGCTTGATCAATAAATTTTTCAAAAGGTTGAAATCAGAGTGGTTGTCATTGTCCACTTCGATCACCCCCCATGGATAGGAACGGCCTCTCACTTGATTACCACTGTAGTTCTCTACAATATCGTTGGAACCAATAACAGCATAAGGTAAACTACTAAATAGTCTTTCGGATAAATGGCTATTTTCTGCATCATCGTTGGAATAAATTGGAGGCTTGAACAGCTCGATATTAGATTGGATTAACTGGTTCATAATGGTCTTCTTGAAACTTAAGATCTCTTCATCAGTTAAGATGTCAGATTTAGCAATGACAGGAATCAAGTTACATTTTTCATATACAGATTGCATAAACTTCAGGTCCAGGGGCTTTAAGTAATGTCCTGTAGGTTCAATGAAATAAAGACATGCATGGATTCTTTTATCGTTTATTGAATGTCTGTTGATTTTGTTCTCCGCATCCAAGTATTGATCAAAACGAGAGTCAATCTCCTTAATGATCGGGTCCCATGATTTTTGATCATTATTTAAAAAATCACCAAATCCTTCAGTATCGATCACGTTCAAATTCAGTTTAACACCATTTTCTTCAATAACCGACTCATATGACTTAATTTTGACCTTGTGCCTTTGTTCTTGTGATTGGTTCTCGTGACCCTCGCCCTGACCCTCCTCTTCTTCCTGATCATTTGCAAGTTCCTCCTCGTAATCTTTCACTAAATTGGCCTCAATATCATCATTATTAAATAAAGTTTTCATTAAAGTTGTCTTACCAATACCATCAGGGCCGACACATAGGAGATTGAAACTGAATCCGTTCTTTATGGACCTTCTGTGCCATTGCTTGGGCAAATTAGCAAACCCTACATAACCATTGATTTGACGACGAATGAACTTAATCTCCGGTTGGTCAGGCAGAACTTGACCCTTTTCGCTCTGAGAGGAGGTGATGCCCATACCGAGGCCGGGTTCCACCTTTACATCGGATTCAGCTGCCTCAAATCTCTCGCTGTCGTCATTTTGCGTACCGTTCGTGTACTGCGAGTCCACTCCATCATGATCCTGCGACTCTTGTTTGATCTGAACATCATTGAATTGATCATGCTGACGCTCTTCTTGTTCCGGGTCCTGCTTAATGGACACTTGTTCCTCCTTTAAACTCATGGCAACGTATTATAGGCCGATGTAATCGTTCAGTTGTCGTGTGATCCTGGATTTGATATTTTCTTGATCTGCTTTCCTCGAGAGATTTTAACTTAATACACAAAACAACACAAAACGCAATTCCTAAAACCGAGACAAAAAATGGCAAAAAATGGGAAGCGAAAACACGCCCCCACCATATCATTACACACGTAGATCATAAAAGACGAAAATACTAAATTAGCCGCCCAGGTGGTTCCTTTTTACGAAAGGAAGGAAGGAGAAATCTAGAGGTGCTGCTATATATGTTTGCAAGGTGCGAGAATATTCTGTCACAATTATCAAGCAGCAAGTTATATAAAGTTGTTTCTCACAGCTTCTTGCACTCCCTTGCGGTGCCTTTCCTGCACCACTAGTGTAACTGCTGATGTCTTCCATTTGATGTCAGAATCGATTTCTTGTTACGCCACGAACAGTTAATATATAGAATTAAAGGAATGATCTTGTACAACTACAAGATAACAATAGATTAACAGCCAATATTACCGTCGCCGCTGCCCGCTTCGCGGAGAAACAGCGAAAAACAACGAAGATCGTTCTCGAAAAAGCCCAAAAGCTGGGTATAACGCAACAAAATAATCATAGATTTGACAATTGTGCTCCCAATCTTGCTTTGAAATTACCATTATAAATGAACTCTGAACAGCTGCTGCATAACTATGTTTCGGATTCGCTACTCACTACTCTGATAAGTTTTCAAGAGTTCAAGCAGCAACTACAGTCGTACACGAGCGACGAGCAACAACTGCAACATTGGTACGAATTGCTTCAGGCCAGGGATGCGCGAGTGACCTCTGAGTTAGAAGCACGAATCAAGCAGTTTTTCATAACGTTGCGCTCTAGATTACTGCGATTTCTGGAAAGCGAGCAACTATCACACTCCCTTAGCCTCGAGACACTGATCGACGCGCTGTACAAGATTAATGACCTGTTGCAACAGCGTTTGCAGATTCTGGATGATGCTATTCAGGAAAAGACCTCGGAACTAGCAGAATTTGAAAATATGGTTCGCTCACCGAGTGCAGGAGACAATGCCATTCCTGGCCTATTACAAATTATACAATCTTATATTAATCTATTAGAGGAAAACTAGCAGCAGACATCCCGGTCAACCTGCCCCACAGGATATTCCTCGCCGATCCATTGAAAGGCTTCGTATGTTGAGTTTAGCTGTTTGTTATCGTTCATGCAGTACCCGTCACCACTCGTTAATTTTAAGCTCCCGGTGCGCTGCATCTCTGTAAGGAAGACCACTCGTCTCACACGAGAATGGATCAGGGCCATGGAGCACATTGAGCACGGCTCATGGGTCAAATAGACGTCGTAATCAAGACACAGATAAGAGTTTGCGTCTTCGTCTACACCCTCCCTGAGTCTTTCGCCTACCGCACGGATGCCCACCATTACACTGTGGTCGATGGGTAGCGAGTTTTCGCAGTTTCTGCCATCTTCTGCCACCACTTTGTCCTTCTTTCTTGATGGGTCAACAAAGACGCTCACCATTGGAAACTGTTTTCCTGCCGTTGCCATCTTCACAGACAACGTCGACGCACGCGATAGCTCATTTCGTACTTCCTGCATGTCTATTTTATAGTCGTTCAATATTTGATCATTGGGGTTGCCGTTCCAAATCAACGGCCAGTACTTCACAGACCAGGCATTGTTCAGTTCCTTTGTGCTGGGCGCAAACTCAGGCACTTCGATATCATCACTCAGTTCATACTTTTTCGTTCCAACCCAAATACTCTTCAATTTATTGTTTATTTCACCTTCGTCGCAAATATACTCTTTCGAACACAACACCACTTCCAAGGTGGAGGTCTCGATGTCCTTGCGGATCCTTTTCAAATGTCTCAATGAAACAGGGTCATTTTTCTGAAAATCGTTTCGAATTAGCCTACTTTACTAGTTAGTTTACTTCCATGAATACAAAAGCAAAAATCATATACATACTCTATTACTTTCTTCGAGTCTCTTGGATCTATTCTTATACTCCATACATTGACTGCACTTATATATGTTTGAAAGTTAGTTAATTGATCCTGATTTCTGTTAGATCTCATAGATACATACTTAGTTTGGGCGTATTTACATCTTTGAAATTTCTAATTTGCAGAAGCCGATTTTCTATTATCCCGTTCTGATAATCGATTTTTAGCGGATTATTAACTTTCTTAACCATAACTAACACGCCCTCATGAATATTATCCTTCTGAGGTTTGAATAATATATACCTTTAGATGAGCTATTGGTGATTCGCATTTAGGAATGAAAAAAAGTAAAGCATGGCAATGAATGACACAAGTGAAATAGAAAAGTGAAAAATTAAAAAAAAAAAAAAAAAAAAAAAAACTGATTTATACTCATGAAAATCTTATTCGAGTTCATTCAAGACAAGCTTGACATTGATCTACAGACCAACAGTACTTACAAAGAAAATTTAAAATGTGGTCACTTCAATGGCCTCGATGAAATTCTAACTACGTGTTTCGCACTACCAAATTCAAGAAAAATAGCATTACCATGCCTTCCTGGTGACTTAAGCCACAAAGCAGTCATTGATCACTGCATCATTTACCTGTTGACGGGCGAATTATACAACAACGTACTAACATTTGGCTATAAAATAGCTAGAAATGAAGATGTCAACAATAGTCTTTTTTGCCATTCTGCAAATGTTAACGTTACGTTACTGAAAGGCGCTGCTTGGAAAATGTTCCACAGTTTGGTCGGTACATACGCATTCGTTGATTTATTGATCAATTATACAGTAATTCAATTTAATGGGCAGTTTTTCACTCAAATCGTGGGTAACAGATGTAACGAACCTCATCTGCCGCCCAAATGGGCTCAACGATCATCCTCATCATCCGCAACTGCTGCGCAAATCAAACAACTTACAGAACCAGTGACAAATAAACAATTCTTACACAAGCTCAATATAAATTCCTCTTCTTTTTTTCCTTATAGCAAGATCCTTCCTTCATCATCATCTATCAAAAAGCTAACTGACTTGAGAGAAGCTATTTTTCCCACAAATTTGGTTAAAATTCCTCAGAGACTAAAGGTACGAATTAATTTGACGCTGCAAAAGCTATTAAAGAGACATAAGCGTTTGAATTACGTTTCTATTTTGAATAGTATTTGCCCACCATTGGAAGGGACCGTATTGGACTTGTCGCATTTGAGTAGGCAATCACCAAAGGAACGAGTCTTGAAATTTATCATTGTTATTTTACAGAAGTTATTACCCCAAGAAATGTTTGGCTCAAAGAAAAATAAAGGAAAAATTATCAAGAATCTAAATCTTTTATTAAGTTTACCCTTAAATGGCTATTTACCATTTGATAGTTTGTTGAAAAAGTTAAGATTAAAGGATTTTCGGTGGTTGTTCATTTCTGATATTTGGTTCACCAAGCACAATTTTGAAAACTTGAATCAATTGGCGATTTGTTTCATTTCCTGGCTATTTAGACAACTAATTCCCAAAATTATACAGACTTTTTTTTACTGCACCGAAATATCTTCTACAGTGACAATTGTTTACTTTAGACATGATACTTGGAATAAACTTATCACCCCTTTTATCGTAGAATATTTTAAGACGTACTTAGTCGAAAACAACGTATGTAGAAACCATAATAGTTACACGTTGTCCAATTTCAATCATAGCAAAATGAGGATTATACCAAAAAAAAGTAATAATGAGTTCAGGATTATTGCCATCCCATGCAGAGGGGCAGACGAAGAAGAATTCACAATTTATAAGGAGAATCACAAAAATGCTATCCAGCCCACTCAAAAAATTTTAGAATACCTAAGAAACAAAAGGCCGACTAGTTTTACTAAAATATATTCTCCAACGCAAATAGCTGACCGTATCAAAGAATTTAAGCAGAGACTTTTAAAGAAATTTAATAATGTCTTACCAGAGCTTTATTTCATGAAATTTGATGTCAAATCTTGCTATGATTCCATACCAAGGATGGAATGTATGAGGATACTCAAGGATGCGCTAAAAAATGAAAATGGGTTTTTCGTTAGATCTCAATATTTCTTCAATACCAATACAGGTGTATTGAAGTTATTTAATGTTGTTAACGCTAGCAGAGTACCAAAACCTTATGAGCTATACATAGATAATGTGAGGACGGTTCATTTATCAAATCAGGATGTTATAAACGTTGTAGAGATGGAAATATTTAAAACAGCTTTGTGGGTTGAAGATAAGTGCTACATTAGAGAAGATGGTCTTTTTCAGGGCTCTAGTTTATCTGCTCCGATCGTTGATTTGGTGTATGACGATCTTCTGGAGTTTTATAGCGAGTTTAAAGCCAGTCCTAGCCAGGACACATTAATTTTAAAACTGGCTGACGATTTCCTTATAATATCAACAGACCAACAGCAAGTGATCAATATCAAAAAGCTTGCCATGGGCGGATTTCAAAAATATAATGCGAAAGCCAATAGAGACAAAATTTTAGCCGTAAGCTCCCAATCAGATGATGATACGGTTATTCAATTTTGTGCAATGCACATATTTGTTAAAGAATTGGAAGTTTGGAAACATTCAAGCACAATGAATAATTTCCATATCCGTTCGAAATCTAGTAAAGGGATATTTCGAAGTTTAATAGCGCTGTTTAACACTAGAATCTCTTATAAAACAATTGACACAAATTTAAATTCAACAAACACCGTTCTCATGCAAATTGATCATGTTGTAAAGAACATTTCGGAATGTTATAAATCTGCTTTTAAGGATCTATCAATTAATGTTACGCAAAATATGCAATTTCATTCGTTCTTACAACGCATCATTGAAATGACAGTCAGCGGTTGTCCAATTACGAAATGTGATCCTTTAATCGAGTATGAGGTACGATTCACCATATTGAATGGATTTTTGGAAAGCCTATCTTCAAACACATCAAAATTTAAAGATAATATCATTCTTTTGAGAAAGGAAATTCAACACTTGCAAGCATATATATATATATATATACATATAGTTAATTAGTACTAATAATACATGAAATACTGACAGCTTATGATGCTGATAAGGAAAATATTGCCGCAAACTTTGTAATAAGCCAAAAGCACTAATCTCTTTTCCGTTAGCTTTCATAAAATTAGTGTATTTAAGTAAACCCCGGCCCAAAATATGCTCTCAAATTTGCTTCATCCTTCTGCTTTCTTATCCTTTCTACTTCTTCAAAGCCTCCCGATTTTTTCAGGTTTGAATTACCCACAAAATTTTCCAGTTCATCATCAAATTCATTACTAGCTTTAAGTTTTCTTTCCATCTCCCACATCTTCTCAGCCTTGTCAATAGCTTCGACCCTACTATCGTGGTCAGGGTTTAAAGATTGGACGGCCACCATAACTTGCTCCCTTACCTGATTAAATGTGCCCGGTCTCATAATAGGCAAAATAGGATTACTTTTTGATCTCGAAGGGTTTTTTTCTTGTTCTTCACAACATAACTTAATAAGATCGAAAGTTTCTAATGCCTTACCCAAGTCTTCCTTCAAATCTAAAATCAACTCTTCCTGCAACGTGAGAAACTGTTGTTCTTCACAGACCTTATCGAGCTCAGCTTCCCAAGTTTTTTTCCAATGTGGTTTTTCAGTATCAATAAACTCCTGTAGTTTAAGTACATCTGCTTGGGCATTTTCTAAATCCTTGGATACGGTTTCTAGCTTCTTTTTAGCGGGCTGAGACCTACGCTCAGCAACGTCTTTCCTCATAATTTCGATTACATCTTGCAAATCATCTACTTTACTTAGCAGAGTATCGGATAAATCACCGAGTTCGGTCTGTGATTTTTCCATGTACATTCTGTTGGAAGAGTTTTTGGCAGAAAATGATAAAGACTTAAAGTTATCGACCTTTCGTAAAATGTTGAAAATAGTCTCATTAATATTTGACCTATTAATATTATGCACTTGTTTTATTTTCCCCAATTCGTACTGAATATCTTTGATCGTTTTATCATCATCTTTTTTGTTTTGCCCCACAAGATCGTGTTTGTTAGCTTCAAGGCCAGGTTGTGGTAAAACTTCCGTTTGCTTGCCGCTAATTGCAGAACCAAAACTCATTTCTTTTAAATGTCTTATTATATCATTCTGACTATTCGATATCTCCATCTTAACTGTGTCAATGAATTCCTTGATCGTATTATTTGGATTCTCTTCGAGCTTTAGCTCGATAACAAACCCTTCTTTAATATCGAGAAGATTTAGTTCCTCTAATTCATAGAATACTCCATATTGAGGATCCATAATATATATGTCTGGGAAGGAATTTGCTCCAGGAGAATACGCAAAGCGCTCAATAAATAGGAGCCTTAATGCGTTTTTTGTAGTAGGCAGTTGCACATGACACTTCTTTGTTTTGTCTCCTATCCTTAAAAATACTGGACAAGTTCCATTCATGGCTTTATCTGGCGAAGTTGTAACAACGCTTGATAATCTTCGTGGAGATGCACGAACATTCTCAATAGGCAATGGCGTTTTCGCCAATGGACTCGCCTTTGATACATCGTCAATGCTTTTACCCTTATTTTCAGCTGAATTAATGTTTCTATCATCATCATTGTTGTTATTTCCGTATAACTTTGACTTTCTTACGGTTTCCTCTAGATGCAACATCGAGGGTGAAGGAGTTGTCATGAGGCCGGCAGCCGCAGCAGCTTCTGTTGTAGACTGATTTGTCAATTTAGCCATATGGTAGGCAGAGTATCTCTTTGAGGCTCTCCTTTGTAAATTAGTTCCCTTCTTCAATTGTGAAAGTGCATCATCATCATCAGATGCGTTTGGAGCATTGTTAGATTTAAGGTTTTGTTTAATATTAGTTCTTGGTTTTGTCAATGTTGCCTCTGCTGACTGAGCAGAGGGTGTTCCCGTAGAAGTAGAATTCACTTTTTCCCCATAGCTGTTTTCGACTGAATCGCTTTGCCTCTGATCACGTACAATACTGCTTTTTCTGCTACTTAATGGAGTCCCCTCACGGGTCCCTTCACTACCCAATGAAAGGTTACTAGTAAAGGAAGGGTTTTGTTGATGATGTGATTTTACACTTATCCGATGCTCTTGCTGCATATTCTTCAAAATTGCTTGTTTAACCTTTAGTTTGTCTAAAAGTGTCACTATAATCTCTCTGATTTTTGGCAGATGTTTATTTAAAGTTTCATCAGATGGTGGTTCCCTCAATGTCACTTCCAATACACGTCTTAAAGCCATTGGCACATCACCAACATCTGACATGTCAACTTTCGCATGCATGAAGAATTTCGATACGACTTTGAAGTCATTGCCCAACTGAACGTATGCATCAGATACTAATCTTCCAGAGGTTGTCCCCTTAGACCATTGTGTTAAGACCTGGAGGAGGTGCTTGGTGGACATCAG